>NC_135975.1:28631760-28851760 GCF_053455715.1 Rhinoraja longicauda
CCAGGCTTATACTCGCTGGAAGTTAGAAGACTGAGGGGGGATCTTATTGAAACATATAAAATTCTTAAGGGGTTGGAGAGGCTAGATGCAAAAAGATTGTTCCCGATGTTGGGGAAGTCCAGAACCAGGTGTCACAGCTTAAGGATAAGGGGGAAGTCTTTTAGGACCGAGATGAGAAAACATTTCTTCACACAGAGAGTGGTGAGTCTGTGGAATTCTCTGCCACAGAAGGTAGTTGAGGCCAGTTCATTGGCTATATTTAAGAGGGAGTTAGATGTGGCCCTTGTGGCTAAAGGGATCAGGGGGTATGGAGAGAAGGCAGGTACAGGTTACTGAGCTGGATGATCAGCCATGATCATATTGAATGGCGGTGCAGGCTCGAAGGGCCGAATGGCCTACTCCTGCACCTATTTTCTATGTTTCTATGTTTCTAACTGCAGGTGCTGATTTGAAGAAGGTCCGATGATGGGGTTTCCACCTGAAACATCACCCATTCCTTCTCTCCAAGGATGGCGCCTGGCCCGCCGAGTTACTCCAGCATTTTGTGTCTAAGAGGCTTTTGGATAGGAACACGGATTTGGAGGGAATGGAGGGATATGGATAATGGCAGGCAGACACAAAATGTTGGAGTAACTCACGGTACAGGCAGCATCTCTGGAGAGAAGGAATGGGTAACGTTTCGGGTCGAGACCCTTCTTCAGACAATGTGCAGGCGGATAAGTGAAGGCCTGGCATCGTGTTTGACACAGACATTGTGGGCCAAAGGGCCTGTTCTTGTGCTGTACTTCTCTGGGTTCTGCTTTAAAGTCTTAGCCACTGGTGATGAGTGAGATGAATGCCATGGAGTCATTTTCACCCTGGAATACGAGTGCAGAAGCCACAGGTGCGTATATCACATGGAGAAGGTGTGTTTGGTCCAGATGCAGAGAGGATATGTGCCGTTCACAAGTGCACCCTGGCTAAAGGAAATAAGGTGCCTGTCCATAACATCACGGTGGATGCGGTTTAGGTTTGGGTTCACTGTTGTCATGCGTGCTGAGGTACAGTGAAAAGCATTTTTTAAATTAGTTTAGAGATACAGCGCGGAAACGGGCTCTTCGGCCCATCTATTCCGAGCCGATCAGCGATCTCCGCATACTAACACTATCCTACACTTACCTATCCCAGTGTTGCATGGTACTCAGCAGATCAGATAATACCACACGTGAATGCAATCGTCCAATTCAACTTGTACCGAAGAACAAAGGGGGACTGAAGATCAAGGGGGAAGATACAGAGTGTAGACTAGAGTTCTCAGCATCGTAGAGCTTCAGTTCCAGAGGCACAGTCCAATCTCCACATTGGGGGAGAGGTGAATCGGACGGTACCCTAGCTGGTGGAAGGACAGTTCAGAAATAGACAATAGACAATATGTGCAGGAGGAGGCCATTCGGCCCTTCGAGCCAGCACCGCCATTCAATGTGATCATGGCTGATCATTCTCAATCAGTACCCCGTTCCTGCCTTCTCCCCATACCCCCTGACTCCGCTATCTTTAGGAGCTCTATCCAGCTCTCTCTTGAATGTATTCAGAGAATTGGCCTCCACTGCCTTCTGAGGCAGAGAATTCCACAGATTTACAACTCTCTGACTGAAAAGGTTTTTCCTCATCTCTGTTCTAAATGGCCTACCCCTTATTCTTAAACTGTGGCCCCTGGTTCTGGGCTCCCCCAACATTGGGAACATGTTTCCTGCCTCTAATGTTTCCAACCCCTTAATAATCTTATACGTTTCGATAAGATCCCCTCTCATCCTTCTAAATTCCAGCGTATACAAACCTAGTCACTCGAGTCGATTATCGAGGGGGGAGGGGGGGGGGGGGGGGAAGCTGTTCCCGAGTCTGGTGGTCCGTATCTTCTGTCGGATGGGAGCAGGGGAGAAGGAGGAATGGCCGGGCTGGGACGCGTTGATTATGTTGGCTGCTTTCGCGAGGCAGCGTGGATATAGTGGGGAGTCCGGTCTATGTGACAGTCTGGTGTAGACTGGGATTGAGGTGTGAGAGTCCAGCGCTGAGTTTGGCAGTCAGCACCAAGCCACGCTGCATTGATTTGCAATGCCCTGTCCTGGCCCGCAGTTGTAAGGGTTAGTTAACGAGTCCCCGGGTCGTTATGCCATGGAGATGGAACAGCCACTTGCAGCCAAGCCCGACATCTTTGATCCGGCTTCACACAGGCTTTCTCTTGCACCAAACGCAATCCCTGAGGTTCCCTTTACCATGTATTGTGTGCACTGTGGACGGGCTGATTGCAATCACGTTTCATCTTACATGTTTGATAGCGCACGACAAAAAGCTTTTTCTCTGTACCTCGGTAAACGTGGCGATAAACTAAAGTAACTAAGACCTCGGTAGTCAGGCAACTTGCTGTGTGTGCACTGTGTAAACGTTGGCAACATGAACCTTACCACCCCTTCACTACCACCGCAAACACCAAAATGCTCGCCTTTCCACGAGAGATGGGTCAGCGGTGGAGTTGCTGCCCAACAGCGCCAGAGACCCGGGTTCGACCCTGACTACAGGTGCTGTCTGTTCGGAGTTTGCACGTTCTCCCCGTGACCGCACGGGTTTCCTCCGGGTGCTCCAATTTCCCACACATCCCAAAGCTAGTTGGCATCTGTAAATTGCCCCGAGTGTGCAGGGAGGAACTAATATGAACAGGTTGGCCAATCTGGACTCAGTGGGCCGACGGGCCAGTTTCTGCAATGTATCTCTAAATTATAGGCTATGTAAGAAAATAGCTGGTTTTTATTCACAAAGTGCTGGAGTAACTCAGCAGGTCAGGCAGCATCTCGGGAGATTCCTTCCCTCCCGAGATGCTGCCTGACCTGCTGAGTTACTCCAGCATTTTGTGAATAAAAACCTTCGATTTGTACCAGCATCTGCAGTTATCTTCTTATAAGAAAATAACTGCAGATGCTGGTACAAATCGAAGGTATTTATTTCGCAAAATGCTGGGGTAACTCAGCAGGTCCCCGTTATCCTGTCTCTGTACACTGTCTGGAAGGTCTGGTAGTAATCATGTATAATCTTTTCGCTGACTGGATAGCAGGCAACAAAAGCTTGTCACTGTAACTCGGTACACGCGACAATAAACTAAACTATTGTTTAACTTGGGTCCCTTACAGACTGAGACAGGAGAAAGCATAACGAGGAGCACACACAGGAATGGCATAGGAAAAAAAAAACCCCAACCAAGTTGTCTTTGTCTTCACAGAAATCCTGTCAGAAGCAGTGTTTAGAAGACCGAGAATATGCCCTTCAAAGAAGTTTGCGATTTCCTAAGGTGGGTTTCAGGTGCTTTACAAATATGATTTTCACTGCTGGCATAGCTAAACACAATTCCTTGGCAGTAAATTGGACTGGTGGAGTCCGTAGATTGCGATTGAATTGAATTAAATTGAAGAGTACGACACGGAAACAGACTGTTCACGCCGACCATCGATCACCATGTTATCCTATTTTCCCATCCACTCCCCACACTATTTAAGAAAGCCAATTAACCTACAAACCTGCAAGTCTCCGTGACGTGGTGCACCACCTCTGCCCAGAGACCGCTTCAAGGATTGAGCGACCAAGGATTGAGGAAGGATTGAGGAAGGATTGTGTCTGTTTGTGGACACAAAGTGCTGGAGTAACTCAGCGGGTCAGGCAGCATCTCTGGAGATAAAGGATGGGTGATGTTTTGGGTTGGAGCCCATCTTCAGACCTGGTTCAGCTTCTGGTTCCCTGCCCACAGTGGCCATTCGGTGGTGAGTTGCTTTATGCTATCCCTTGGCCCCCCCCCTCCCCCCTGGCCTTGCACGTGTTCCTTGGTGAGACCAATGCCCATCGCAACAAAAACAGCACACAGCAAACCAGTATAACTGTAGATCGCATCAAACTCATTCTTTATTGATCGATGCAAACTTCTGAAGATTTTGTTGGCACCCCTAAAGGCTGCAGATAGATTTGATTCCCCCCCCCCCCCCCCCACCACTGTATTTTTAATGTTTTCTGCTTTTCTTGGATATGAAGATTAGACTGAAGTGTCGGCAGGCAGTCCATCTCTCAAAGGGTCCAATCTCTCTTTTACCTTCAAAGCGATTCATTTCACTTGATAATCTCAGTGTGAGAGCATTGTATTTATCCACAGGTCAAACACAATCAAATACATTTGAGATAATGCTAACCTCCAAGACGGTTGGGTGAGATATTAAAATGTATAGAAAAGAAAAGATATCAAAGCAGTCAGTACTTTGGGCAGCTCTGCACAGTCAGTGGTGCAAGCTCATTGGTGAAGTTCTCATCAACTCCGGCAGATCTCTGAGAAGACCCCTCTGAGATACATTTTGAAGAGAAGTGGGATATTATTTGGAGAATTGCATGCGGTTCTGGGCTCCCAGTTGCGGGAAGGATGTGGAGGCGTTGGAAAAGTTGCAGAGGAGGTTTACCGGAATTAGAGTTTCCACTAATTCGTGGAACTGGTGTATGTCTACAGGAAAACCAAGGACTTTAGTTACTGGAGAGAGCATGGACAGGTGACGTTTCAGGTTGGGACCCACCTTCAGACTCTTCTAAATCAGGTATACCAACCCAAAATGTTACCCTGAAACATCACCTATCCACATTCCCCAGAGATGCAGCCTAACCTACTGGGTTACTCCAGCACTTTGTGTCTTTTATTTTGTAAACATGCACCTGCAGCTCCTTGTGTTTGCACAATTCTGAGGTGGGTTGCAAATGCTTTACAAATAAAGGTTTTCCGATTGGTATTATGAGGCTTGAGAAATAAAAAGCCAAACACAACCTCTCCAGAGTGTATTTCCATTATTACTGTGGCTCGGGAATGGTTTATATATTTCCACCCACACCCAATAACCAAAGACTTTTTCTTCCCTTCGTAATCAGAAGCACCCATGATCAATGTCCTCCCATCCACTGATCATCGCCACTTTCCACAGCCTTCCCACTGCTGGTAGAGTCGCTGCCTCACAGCACCAGAGACCCGGGTTCCATCCTGAACTCGGGTGCTGTGTGTGTGTGCGTGTGGAGTTTGCATGTTCTTCCTGTGACCCCGTGGGTTTCCTCCGGGTGCTCCGGTTTCCTCCCACATCCCAAAGATGTGCGGGTTTGTAGGTTAATTGGCCCTCTGTAAATTGCCAATTGAAATTCCTGTTTTGCAGTTAGTTCGGTTCAATAAAAATCTTACCAAACAGAAGCACAATCATACTTCAGTGCAAGAGTATAGATTACACTGAGGCAGTACACAAGAGTCACCATGTTTTGGGCACCATCTTGTTCCTTTCAAGTTCAATGTTGTTCAAAATGGCGTCTTACCTTGGCCATAAAGGCCCATTGCCCCGGCGACGGCACTGGGTGGGAGTTACAGGATTGGGCCTGGCCTGGCGATGGTGTCGGTGTCTCCACCACTGCTCCGCCGCTCCGTGCCACTGCAGGCCGCGTCCGATCTGCGCGCTCGGCCTCTCGGAGCACTCGGCCTCTATGTCCTCTGGTTCTTGATTTCCAAACTCTGGGGGAAAAAGGCTCTGTGCATTCACTCTACCAGTGTGAATGGTTGCTTTACAGGTAAGAGCCGTAACTGGGTGACATTAGATGAACAGTTGGAATGCTACCTGTAAATAGACTTCATTAGTATGGCTTAAGGTCTACTGGATCTGCTGGTTGCTAACTATTGTAACCCCCCTTCCCAATCCCACACTGATATTCTTGGCCTGGGCCTCCTCCTTTGGCAGAGTGAGGCCACATGCAAACTGGAGGAACAGCACCTCAGAGCTTCCAACCCAATGGTATGCACATTGAATTCTCCAATTTTAGGTAAATTCTAGCAACACCTCCCTCCCCATTCACCTCCCTCTTCCCCCCCCCCCCCCCCTCCCTCCACTAAAAGTGCGTTAACCAGTTTCACAGTTCGCAATGATGTACCCCCCTTGGGCTCACACCGTCTCCAGCCAACAATCAGCCGATCAGGGAACCTCCTTGCCTGAGGCCATCTGTTGCCGGCCCTGATTTGTCCTGTTTTTGTTCTCGCTTCCAGTTTTCTCCCCCCTCTCCCCCACCACTACAATCAGTGTGAGGAAGGGTCCCCGCCTGAAACATCACCCATCCATTGTTCCCCAGAGATGCGGTCTGACCCGCTGAGTTACTCCAGCACTTTGTGCCCATCTTTGATTAGCTTGCTTGCTCTGTTATCATTGAGTGCACTTTCACCGAGTACCTACTCACTTTGCTGAGACATGTCCCGTTGATCAAAGGACATATGATAAGAATGGAGAAAGTTGTAATTCAAAGGTCTTCTATTGCCACATGTACCACTTAAGGTACAGTGATATGCGAATTACCACACAGCCATATGAAAAAAAAGCAACAAGACACACAACTACATGAAAGTTAATGTAAACATCCACCACAGCCGACTCCCCACATTCCTAATTGTTTGCTGGGGAATCGGGGAAGTCATGCTTTTAGTATTCTTTGTTGAGCTTAGAGATGCAGTATGGGAACAGCTTTTTTGTCCACTGGGCGCATGCTGACCATAGAACTAGAGTAAATGGTTGATGGATGGTCGAGCTGCTGCCCCACAGCGCCCGAGAGCCGGGTTCAATTCCGACCTCAGGTGCTGTCTGTGTGGAGTTTGCACCTTTCCCCCTGTGGCCACGTGAGTTTCCTCCGGGTGCTCCGGTCTCCTCCCACATCCCAAACACGTGCGGGTTTGGAGGTGAATTGCCCCTAGTGTGTGGGGGATGGGTGAGGATGTGGGATAGCATAGAACTAGTGTGAACAGGTGCAGGGAGGAACTGCAGATGCTGGTTTAAACTGAAGGTAGACACAAAATGCTGGAGTAACTCAGCGGGGGCAGGCAGCATCTCCGGAGAGAAGGAATGGGTGACGTTTTGGGTCGACACTCTTCTTCAGACAGATCGATGGTTGGCGTGGACTAGGTGGGCCGAAGGGATTGTCAACAGCAGTAGCTTACATTAAGCAGAAACAAGTTCAGAACAATTTAGTGGGGCATTTTAGCAAGATGTACTCTGATCCACCCCGACTGTAAACCCGTGTTAGATGGTTCTGCTGAACCACACCCAATAGATTTCAATATCCCATCCAATGCATGTACATAGATGTGGTACATGTGAGATCAGTGTATAATTAGAGTTATAGAGTCTTAGAGTCTCACGGTGTGGAAGGAGACCCTTCGGCCCAACTTGCCCATGCTGGCCAATATGCCCCATCTACACTAATCCCACCTTGGACCGAAACCTATCATTCATCTACCTGTCTGAATGTGTCTCAAACGTCATGATGGTACCGGCCTCCACTACTTCCTCCGACAGCTCGTACCATACATCCACCACCCTTTGTGTAAAAATGTTATCACTTTCAAGGAGCTATGTACCTGCACTCCTCGATCCTGCTGCTCGACAACACTCCCCAGGGCCCTGCCATTCACTGTGTAGGTCCTGCCCTTGTCACACTGCCCAAAATGCAATACCTCACACTTCTCTGTATTAAATTCCATCAACCATTCCTCAGCCAACCTGCCCAACCGATCAATATCCTGCTGCAATTTTTGACAGCCATCTTCACGATCGACAATACCACCCAGTTTAGTGTCATAATTAGGAAGTGCATTAGCCTGTGGCAGGCCAACACCCAGCCTGAAGAAGGATCCCAACCCGAAAAGTCACCTGTCTATTCCTTACAAACGTCTGCAGATGCACCATAATAAACACGCTGTCGGATTACATCACAGCTGGGTTTTGGAACAGCTCGGCCCAAGCCCACACGAAATTGCAGAGTTGTGGATGTAGCCCAGCCCATCACACACACACCGGACTCCCCACCATTGACTCCATCTACACTTCAGGTTGCCTTGGGAAAGCAGCCAACATAATTAAAGACTTGTCCCATCTCGGTCATTCCTTCTTCTTCCTGCTCCGATCAGGCAGAAGGAACAGAAGCTTAAAAGCGAACACCACCAGACTCAGGAACAGCTTCTTCCCCTCTGTTATCAAGCTCCTGAATGGTCCTTCCATCAGCTCGGGTACTATCTGATTCACCTCTACCCCATTGAGGACAATGGACTTTGTCTCTGGAACTGCTGAGAACTATATTCTGCACTCTGTATCTTCCCCTGTGCTCTACCTATTGTACTTGAGTTTTGCTTGATTGTATTTATGTATTGTTTTAACTGATCTGTTTTGATAGCAATGTAATACAAAGTTTTCCACTGTACCTCAGTTCACGTGACAATAGTAATAAACCTCAACCCTCCACAGATGCTAGAAACGAGGAACTGCAGTTGCTGGTTTACACAAAAAGACACAAAGTGCTGGAGTAACTCAGCCGGTCAGGTAGCATTTGTGGAGAACATGGATAGGTGACTTTTGGGTCAGGACCCCTTATTTAGACTGACAGTTCTTCGGTCAGAGTCCCTGAAAAGTCACCACGGATGCCGCCTGACCCGCCAGGTTCCTCCAGCACGTTACACTTGGCCCACGGGACGAAGGGAGATGTTAACATCAAGCAGTAAGCAATGTTAAGTTGCCAGCAGCAAGATCAAAGTGAAGCTTAATGATGCGGGTAATGTCATGTCTTGATCAGACACATGGGACCAAGCATTCAGCCGGAAGGACCCCCTGCCCATGCTATTTATGGGCCTAATCAAGAACTCACCGTTCATTGCTGATTGGCTTCTAATGAGCGTTGCTTTGATTTAACTAGTGTTCAGTATTGCTCTTCCTTAAAGGGGCTGATTTTTTACCACGAATGGGAACCTAGCCACCTAGGAAGGACTTTGTTTTCTGCGTAAACCTCATTTCTCCCTTAGAGCCCCTCCGATAGCTCAAAATATTCCCATGGCTCAGTTCAAAGAAGGTCAGGGAATTATCCTGAAATCCCAATCCATACGTACAGAATGACAGATGAGTCTGGAGCATGTTCCTGGCCCCAATCGTTGCCTATCCAGAGATTCCCCGGAGATTCTGCCTGACCTGCTGAGTCACTCCGGCAATTTGTGTCTTTTTTGGTAAACCGGCACCTTGTGCATTCATTCTGTTTTGGGGGTTTTGGGGGTTTAGATGACGTCAAATGGTATAACGTGAGTTTGCATCGCAGAGACCAGTTGTTAAGCTTGGGAGTTTCGATATTAGACTTTAGACTTTAAAGATACAGCGTGGAAACAGGCCCTTTGGCCCACCGAGTCCATGCTGAGCGGTGATCACCTCCATACTGTAGCACTATCCTACACACTGGGGACAATTTGCAATGTTACCAAAGCTAATCAACCTACAAACCTGTACATTTCTGGAGAGTGAGAGGCAACTGGAGCACCTGGAGAAAACCCACGTGGTCACAGGGAGAATGTACAAGCTCTGTACAGACGGCACCCGTAGTCAGGATCGAACCCGGGTCTCTGGTGCTGTAAGGCAGCAACTCTACCGCTGCGCCACTGTGCCGCCCCTTGTTTCTGACGTGTTCAGCAGTGTTTTTACTAATCTGCCTTTACAATCTGGAAAATGAGCTATTCCTTTCAAAATTCGGTACCATCACAAAATCCAAAAAACATTTGGACAAGTATGTGGATAGGACAGGTTTAGGGGAACATGGGCCAAACACAGGAAGGAGGGACGAGTGTAGGTGGAACATATTGGTCGGCATGGGTAAGTTGGACGATGGGCCTGTTTCCTAGTTGTATGACTCCGTGATTCTATGACTCTGGGCGGTGATAGAGTTGCCGCGTTACAGTGCCAGAGACCCTAGTTTGATCCTGACTACCACTGCTCTCTGTACAGTTTGTACATTCTCTCTGCGACCGTGTGGGTTTTCTCCAGGAGCTCTGGTTTCCTCCCACTTTCCAAAGACTTACAGGTGAAAATTGTGAATTGTCCTCCGTGTGCAGTATAGCTGGTGTACAGGGATCGCTGGTCGGCACACGCTTGGTGGGCCTGTTTCCTCGCTGTATCTCTAAACTAACCTAAACTCAGACTCTAAAATTACACAATTCATGTCAATGAACTTTGTGACATTTAATTGGCTCTGTGACCTTGAAAAGTTGAAAGGGATCGGTACAAATGGCTTATAATTGGATGCTATTTTGGCAGCTCTGCTAAAACAAAATAATTCCCTCGTCTGGCCATCCAGCCACACTTTAGCAAATCTATAATCGTAGTGGGAAAAGGAACATTTCTGTTTAGTCCACCACAGGTTGTGGACATATCACAGGATCTCCCCCTCCGCTGTTGTTCACTGACGGAAACTTCATGGCATGCTAAAACCTATCAGAACTATTAGTATCAACACAAACGTTGTGCAGTAACGAGCAGTAATGTACCTTGCATCATCAGCTCGCCGGAGGTTGCAATATTTTCCACACACTTTGCTCACAACTCTTGTTGCTGCGGTTTCTAACGCTGACAAGAAGCTCCATTACTAAACCGGTGAGCGTTTATTGTTAGGACAGAGGACGTAGAACAGCACAGCGCAAGAACAAAGCCCTTTGGCCCACAATATCTGTGCCAAGACCGACTCTTATGTACCTGTGCATAATCCATGTCCCTCCGTTCCCTGCATATCCATGACCCTATCCAAAAGTTGCTTAAATGCCACTACCGCATCTGGTGGAGCAGGCCGGAGGGTGGTGTCTGAGGCAGGCCGGAGGGTGGTGTCCGAGGCAGGCCGGAGGGTGGTGTCTGGAGCAGGCCGGAGGGTGGTGTCTGGAGCAGGCCGGTGGGTGGTGTCTGGAGCAGGCCGGAGGGTGGTGTCTGGAGCAGGCCGGTGGGTGGTGTCTGAGGCAGGCCGGAGGGTGGTGTCTGGAGCAGGCCGGAGGGTGGTGTCTGGAGCAGGGCAGTGGGTGGTGTCTGGAGCAGGCCGGTGGGTGGTGTCTGGAGCAGGCCGGAGGGTGGTGTCTGGAGCAGGCCGGAGGGTGGTGTCTGAGGCAGGCCGGAGGGTGGTGTCTGGAGCAGGCCGGAGGGTGGTGTCTGGAGCAGGGCAGTGGGTGGTGTCTGGAGCAGGGCAGTGGGTGGTGTCTGGAGCAGGGCAGTGGGTGGTGTCTGGAGCAGGCCAGAGGGTGGTGTCTGGAGCAGGGTGGAGGGTGGTGTCTGGAGCAGGGTGGAGGGTGGTGTCTGGAGCAGGGTGGAGGGTGGTGTCTGGAGCAGGGTGGAGGGTGGTGTCTGGAGCAGGCCGGAGGGTGGTGTCTGGAGCAGGCCAGAGGGTGGTGTCTGGAGCAGGGCAGTGGGTGGTGTCTAGAGAGGGCCGGTGGGTGGTGTCTAGAGAGGGCCGGTGGGTGGTGTCTGGAGCAGGGCAGTGGGTGGTGTCTAGAGAGGGCCGGTGGGTGGTGTCTGGCCGGTGGGTGGGGACCACTGCGGCTGAGAAGCTGGAAGAAGCTGCAGCAGGGAGAGACTCCCCGCCCTGGTGGAGTCCGTGCCGTCAGGCCCGGGTCTGTCTCTGTCACGCACCGTGTGGTGGGTGGGTCTCCGTGCACCGGTCTCCCCACGATAGACGACGTCACACACGGGTGTCCACCTAGAGGGACATAACGCCCGTGGCCCCAGGATCGGCCTCTTCAGCCGTCCCAGGACACACAGAAATGACCCACTAGGGGGACTCTCATACACAAATTCGTTTTACTAGGCAACTGAAGCATTCTATCACCAACCACGGATCGCTGATGATGTTTCTTGCGGTTATGAGAGGAAAAAAGGTCTGAAGAAGGGTCCCAACTCGAAACGTCACCTGCCCATGATTTCCAGCATGACCTGCTGAGTAACCCCAGCATTTTGTGTTCCATACATGATTCCAGCTTAAAAAAGACACAAATTGCTGAAGTTTCTCAGTGGGACTGCCCTCTGGGTTATTCCAGCACTTTGTGAGTCTGAAGAAGGGTCCTGACCCAAGAAAATCACCTATCCATGTCCCTCAGAGATGCTGCCTGACCCGCTGTGTCACTCCAGCACTTTGTGTCTTTTTGTTTTGTTATAACCAGCATCTGCAGTTCCTTGTGATTCTAGCTTAATAGTGCATGCTGACGATTTAGCTCTAAGCAGTACATATATATATATATATATATAGATATATATATATATACTGATATATATATATAATATATGCAATAAAACATATTATATGGAGTCAATCTTTTTCAAAAGCTCATTTGTTCAGATTTCACTTTTTCTAATGATTTACCCCATTGGTAAATGGAAGAGATTTGGATTTATATTTTTAATCATTTGAGATTGATTTTTAATAGGTATAAATAGAATGTCGTCATCCCTCTTTGTCCATTCCCAATGTATATTTAGATTAGTTTTCTACTCAATTTACATTTTACGCTTTTGTGTCCAAAACCTGTTCACTAGGACGAGCATGGTTCATTTCAAAACTTTTGGTCTTCGAACTTGGACTTAGAGAGGATAAAATGAGAGAGTATTCTTTCTCGTGTGTGTCGCTGAATCTTTCATCCCCAGAAGACCAAAGACGGGCTTCAAGGTGACTAACAACTGTAGGTGCTAATTGAATGAAATCACCATCTATATATGAAGACGTTTGTTTGTTTACTCCTGAACTACGGCCAAAACGGTACACGATAGCGCGACAATTTTAGGCCCACCTTACTCACCGTCGTCCCTTTGGTGCTAATGGAAGACGTTTCATTGAAATCGGTGTTATATTTTTTAAGTTATTCACATTTTAAAGTTTAAATCTATCTCCTAGGGATAGAGGAGGGGAGGGAGGAGGGAGGATAAGGGGGGGTTGAGGGGGATGAAGTGGGGGGGAGGGGAGGGGGAGGGAAGTGGGGGGGAGGGGTAGGGGTGTGGGGGGAGGGGTTGTTGGGGGAGGGGAGGGGGCAGGAAGGAGGTGGTTGGAGAGGGGAGGGGTGGGAGGGAGGGGGGAGGAGGAAGGGAGGGGGTGTGGATGGGGAGGGGGGGGGGGGGAAGGGGGGAGAGGGTGCTGCACCAATGCAGGAGAGGTTTGGGCCCAACAGGTCCACTTGGTCTAGTAGTTTTATAAACTTGTATCAGGTCTCCCCTCTGCCTCCGATGCTCCAGGGAAAACAATCCAAGTTGCCAAATCTCTCCTCATAGATAATGCCCTCGAATCCAGGCAGTATCCTGATAGACCTCTTCCACATCTGTTCCCTGGCTTCAACATCCTTCCCGTAATGGGGTGACCAGCACTACACATAGGTCTCCAAATGCAACCCAACCAATGTTAGAACATGGAACATAGAACAGTATGGTGCAAGAACAGGCCCTTCGGCCCACAATGACTGTGCCGGACATAATGCCGAGATCCTCTTAATTGCCTGCACATAATCCACATCTCTCTGTTTCCTGCATGTCCATGTGCCGATCCAAAATGTCTCTTAAACGCCACTCTCGTATCTGCCTCCACCACCAACTGTGGCAGTGTGTTCCAGGCACCCACCACCATTTGTGTATAAAAACCTGCCCTGCGCATCTCCTTGAAACTATACCCCTCTCACCTTAAAGCTATGTGTGCCATCTAGTATTTGATCTTTCCATCCGTAGAAAATGCTTCTACTAAGCTACACTCAATACCCTGACCCATGAAGTTACACATACCATACACCTTCTTTACCACTCTATCTACTTACGTTGCCACTTTCAGCGAGTTATGGACTTGACCTCCACGTTCCCCTTGTAGCATGTGGAAACCAAGTACTGCAGTTGATACCAAGTGCTGGTGCACCTCTGCAAGTCAGGCAGAATCTCTGGAGAACATGGATAGGTGACGTTTCAGGTCGAGATGCAACCTCCGTCTAGTTTCTTCTCAACCCGCCCACCCCCCTTACCCTCCTCCCACCCCCAACAATCAGTCTTGACCTGAAACATTACCTATCCATGTTCTCCAGAGATGCTGCCTGACCTGCTGAATTGCTCCAGCACCCTGTGTCCCCTTTGTAACATCAATGCTGTTAAGCATCCTACCATTAGCTGCAAACTTTCTCCTTACATTTGACCTGCCATACAGCTCACACTTGTAGGTGCAGTGGCCTGGGAACAGTGGTCTGGGTTGTAGAGATGATGGGTGTCTCAGGTCAGTGAGATAAACCTTTCCATGCAATGATTGTGTGATAACTAACAATTCTCAATGACTCCAGGAGCCTGAGGACTTCTGATGTTGATATCTGAGTAAGAGCACTCCCATTAAATTCCAAGCTGCTGAAATTTGACCCTCTTGAAATGATAAGCCACGTAGTCCTTTTACATTTTTATATCTCCTCCACCACAGACATACAGGGATACAGCGAAGAAACAGGCTTCAGCCCATCGAGTCCGCGCCGACCATCGATCACCCATTCACTTTAGTTCCATGTTATCCCACCTCCCACACACTAGGGTCCAATTTACAGAGGGCTTCTTAACCTACAAAGCTGCACGACTTTGGGATGTGGGAGGAAACCGGAGCACCTGGAGTAAACCCACGTGGTCCCAGGGAGAGCGAGCAAACTCCACATGCAGACAGCACTGGAGGTCGGGATGGAACCTGTGTCTCTGGTGGGGGAGAGGCAGCAGCTCGACTGCTGCTTTACTGTGCTGCAATATGCATTGTATCAGAAGGAACGGGAAAAAAATCATTTATTCTTGAGGCACTTTTATTGAATTATAATTAGGTCTAACAGCCTGTGTGGGTGTGGGAGCTCCAATTGTTTGTAATGGGTTCATTTTTACGTCTGAAAAACTACCCTCTAGCTCCACATCTGCACTCCCTCCATGAGTACCTTTATGTAAAGAAAGAAACACCAGCCTTCACTACATTTTGGCTTTTAGAGTAGTTTTATAACAGTATGCTTCCCTCCTGAATGACTTAGTATCAGGGTGATATATATTGACTTACACAGTCTGACTAAATGGATATTGGGAAGGATAAACTGCTGGAAGAAAATAAGTCCAATTTAAAATCTCCATTTGCTACTCGAAAATCAGTTGCAAATAACCCTTCAAAATATTTAGCTCTGACGCATCTTCAGATAAGACATAAAGTGCACCATTTTCTTCCCCCTTATAAGGACATTAATGCTGCAGCAGATGTTTATTTCAAATGCTGTCGACGTGTTGTCGTTGTACAATAAATCCTTTAAGATATAGCCTTAGTATGTTTGTGCAGGAGTGGGAACGGAAGATTGATATTTGATTTGTTTTATTCCTATTTGGCGAATGGACATGCATCACACAATTTCTTGTTCTTCCTAATTTTTGGCTGGAAAGGGAGGTGACCCAAAGTGTTTCACGGAGGAGGAACCTGCAAGATACATGCTTCGAGTAGTTCATGAGTCACAGGAGCAAAATCAGGACATTCGGCCCATCGAGTCTACTCTGCCATAACATCATGGCAGATCTACCTTCTCAACCCCGGTCTCCTGCCTTCTCCCCATTACCCTTGACACCCTTGCTAATCAAGAATCTGTCAACATTAGCCTTATAAATACCCAATGATCTGGCCTCCACAGCCACCTGTGGCAATGAATTCCACAGATTCACCACCCTCTGACTAAAGAAATTCCTCGTCTCCTTTCTGAAGGTACGTCCTTTTATCCTGAGGCTAGGGACAATTTACAATTTTACCTGAGCCAATTAACCTACAAACCTGTATGTCTTTGGAGTGTGGGAGGAAACCGGAGCACCCGGAGAAAACCCACGCAGGTCACGGGGAGAACGTACAAACCGCGTACAGACAGCACCCGTAGTCAGGATCGAACCCGGGGTTTCTGGCACTTTGAGGCAGCAAGTCTATCGCTGCACCCCCCCATGAGAACTCTCTTTCTTCTAGGGTTCTGCCAGTCATCTAATGGAACCTCAGTGGGAAAGAATTTGTGAAGCAACCAGTTGAGGCAGGTAAAATAACAGCATTTAAAAAACAGGTACTTAGATCGGGAAGGCTTAGAGAGATGTGATGAAAAGGAACTGCAAATGCTGGATTATACCAAAGATAGACACAAAGTGCTGGAGTAACTCTGAGGGTCTGGCAGTAGACAAAAATGGATAGGTGACGTTTGGGTCAGTACCTTCTTCAGAATGATTGTAAGGGGGTGGGGATGAGGGGAACAAGAAAGAGGAAAAGACCAGGACATATCACGGCCAGCAATAGATGAGCTCAGGCAAGGAGGTTCCCTGATAGTCTGACAGTGGGCTGGGGACAGGTGTGAGCCCAAGAGGGATATATTGTTGTGAATTGTGCAACTGGTTAACCAACATTTAGTGGAGAAAGGGGAGGGGGTTGCAGCAAAGAGGGGAGTGAGGGGGGGGGGGGGAGGGGGGGGGGGGAGTTGAAGGGGGGAATGGCTAGGGGGGTGTTTGTATGTTAACTAAAGTTAGAGAATTCAATGTTCATACTGTTGGGATGTAAGCTGCCCAAGCAGAATAGACAGTAGACAATAGGTGCAAGAGTAGGCCATTCAGCCCTTCGCGCCAGCACCGCCATTCAAGGTGATCATGGCTGATCATCCACAATCTGTACCCTGTTCCTGCCCTCTCCCCATACCCCCTGAGGTGCTGTTCCTCCAGCTTGTGTGTGGCCTCACTCTGCCAATGGAGGAGGCCCAAGGCAGGAAGGTCAGTGTGGGAAGGGGAAGGGGAATTAAAATGGTGAGCAACTGGGAGATCCAGTAGGCCTCGGTGGAGCAACTGGGCGTTCAACCTGGCTACTGTTCCACAGAACACTTCCGCTCAGTCGGTGGAATGGTTTTTAGTTTATTTTAGAGATACAATGCGGAAACATGCCCTGCGGTCCCTCAAGCCCGTGCTGACCAGCGATCACCCTGTACACTAACACTATGCACTAGGGACAATTCACTATTTTTACCGAAGCCAAATCAACCTACTCACCTGTTCGTCTTTGGAGTGTGGGAGGGAACCGGAGCACCCGGATAAACCCCACGCAGTTACGGGGAGAATGTACAAAGACAGCATCCGTTCTCAGGATTGAGCCCGTGTCTCTGGCGCTGTAAGGCTGCAACTCTACCGCTGCACCATGCCACCCACTGATTGTTTCTCTGATTGTTTTACTCATATGTTTCTATGTATTATTAAGGGATTGAATCATTTGCAAGTTACTTTTTTTTAAATTACCACAAGTTATATATCACAATTCCATAATTGTGGACTGCCTGAAGGAATCTATTTGAATACTCTCCCCCACTTAAGGGCAAACTGAAAGCTGAAGTCTATTATAAATGCACTTGAAAAACATCTTGATAATTTATTTTTACTGTGGGATAGATGAAAGCAGGATGGATCAACATATTAAAAAATAATTATTAGCTTTGCAGCATGCTAATTTGCAATTTTAGATGAGAATTATTAATTTAATGAGGATTTCATTATGTTTTATGATGTTCTGGGTCTGATGTATGAGTTAATGAATCATATTTTGCATTCGAGCAAGTTAATAGTGTTGATGGGGTTGTATCGAGCTGCACTTCAGAAGTCAGGAACAGGTCAGAGGGTGAGGTATCTGAACTCTTGGTCCATTGCTGGGTTTATCAGAGACTCCATCGGCAAAGACAAGTCATGGGACCCAAAGCACCAACCTAGATTGAAAGGTTAAGTGATCTCTTTAATTTTATTCAGTGTTAATCATGTTATTTTATTCCTGCAATTTAAAGGTTGTTTCTAAATTAATTTATTATCTTTAAACGTTTTTGTTTTTCCATCTATATACTAAAACTCTCGTTTGTTTGTTCGTTTGTTCCTGAACTACAGCCAAAACGGTACGCGATAGCGCGACGATTTTAGGCCCACCTTACTCACCGTCGTCCCTTTGGTGCTAATGGAAGAAGTTTTATTGAAATATTTTAAAAGTTATTCACATTTTAAAGTTTAAATCTATCTCCTAGGGAGGGAAGGAGGAAGGAGGGAGGGAGGGGGAGGAGGGAGGATAAGGGGGGGTTGAGGGGATGGAGTGGGGGGGAGGGGAAGGGGTGAGGGGAAGGTGGGAGGGGAAGGGGAGGGGGTGGAGGGAGGGGGAGGAGGGAGGGAGGAAAGGGGGTGGAGGGGGGAGGGGGAGAGGGAAGGGGGTGGAGGGGGAGGGGGGAGAGGGAAGGGGGTAGAGGGTGGAGGGGAGAGGGAGGGGTGGTGGGGAGAGGGTGCTGCACCAATGCAGGAGAGGTTTGGGCCCAACTTGGTCTTGTATTTATAATACCAGAAAATAACTGCAGATGCTGGTACAAATCGAAGGTATTTATTCACAAAATGCTGGAGTAACTCAGCAGGTCAGGCAGCATCTCGGGAGAGAAGGAATGGGTGACGTTTCGGGTCAAGACCCTTCTTCAGACTGATGTCAGGGGGGCGAGACAAAGGAAGGATATAGGTGGAGACAGGAAGATAGAGGGAGATCTGGGAAGGAGGAGGGGAAGAGAGGGACAGAGGAACTATCTAAAGTTGGAGAAGTCGATGTTCATACCACTGGGCTGCAAGATGCCCAGGCGAAATATGAGGTGTTGTTCCTCCAATTTCCGGTGGGTCTCGCTATGGCACTGGAGGAGGCCCATGACAGAGAGGTCAGACTGGGAGTGGGAGGGGGAGTTGAAGTGCTCGGCAGTTTGGTCAATGCGGACCGAGAGCAGGTGTTGAGCGAAGCGATCGCCGAGCCTGCGTTTGGTTTCGCCGATGTAAATAAGTTGACATCTAGAGCAGCGGATGCAATAACATAACATAACATAACATAACAACACTTTATTGTCATTCGGTATAAATACCGAACGAAATTTCAGCAGTCACAAGACACAGCAAAAAAGAAAAGAACACAGGACACCCGACCCCAACACCAACATCCATCACAGTGACTCCAAACACCCCCTCACTGTGATGGAGGCAACAAAACTTCCCCTTTCTCCCCCCCCCGCACCCACGGACAGGCAGCTCGACCCCTACCGAGGCAAACGACACGCACAGCCCCCGCAAGGGGATGGAAGGGGGGGGGGGGGTGGAGGGAGGGGGAGGAGGGAGGGAGGAGGTGCAGGTGAACCTTTGTCTCACCTGGAAAGACTGTTTGGGTCCTTGGATGGAGTTGAGGGGGGAGGTAAAGGGACAGGTGTTGCATCTTGAATGCCTCTAATCACCAGAGGCATTTAAAGCAATTCAAAGGGGCTTGTTAGGAGTAAGCCATCAGATCGTGAGGTTGATAGAAGTGGGATCTCAGCATCTGCCAATTGAGTGGTTACAATGGGAAAATATTTGACTTGTATAGAAGTAGGTATGACTCCTATAGAAATATAGGATTTATAGTAATATTGGGAATATAGGAGTGTGGCACGGTGGCGCAGCGGTAGAGCAGCAGCCATACGGCGCCAGAGACCCGGCTTCCATCCTGACTACGGGTGCTTGTCTTTTCGGAGTTTGTAAGTTCTGCCGGTGACCTGCGTGGGTTTTCTCCAGAAGCTTTGGTTTCCTCCCACACTCCAAAGTCGTATGGGTTTGTAGGCTAATTGGCTTGGTATAATTGTAAATGGTCTCTAATGTGTGTATGATAGTGTTAATGTGCTGCGATCGTTGGTCGGTGTGGACTCGGTGGGCCAAGGGGCCAGTTTCCGTGCTGTATCTCTAAACTAAACTAAACTAAACTAAAAAATATATAAATATTTATTTGACTCCTATATAATTGTTTGACAAATAATGACAGCAGCGTACACAGTGCATCTGAAACAAGGGATGTTAGGCTGACTCTTACCAGTTTCTATAGATGCACCATACAAAGCATCCTATCGGGAATGCATCACAGCTTGGTATGGCAACAGCTCTGCCCAAGACCGCATGAAACTGCAGAGTGCCGTGCACACAGTCCAGTCCATCACACAGACCAGCCTCCCCCCCCCATCGATTCACACTGCCTAGAAAAAACAGCCAACATAATCATGGACCACTCACACCCCGGCTTTTATCTCTTCTCCCTCTCATAGAAACATAGAAACATAGAAAATAGGTGCAGGAGTAGGCCATTTGGCCCTTCGAGCCTGCACCGCCATTCAATATGATCATGGCTGATCATCCAATTCAGTATCCCGTACCTGCCTTCTCTCCATACCCCCTGATCCCTTTAGCCACAAGAGCCACATCTAACTCCCTCTTAAATATAGCCAATGAACTGGCCTCAACTACCTTCTGTGGCAGAGAATTCCACAGATTCACCACTCTCTGGGTGTAAAAAAAGTTCTCTTCTCGGTCCTAAAAGACTTCCCCCTTATCCTTAAACTGTGACCCCTTGTTCTGGACTTCCCCAACATCGGGAACAATCTTCCTGCATCTAGCCTGTCCAACCCCTTAAGAATTTTGTAAGTTTCTATAAGATCCCCCCATAATCTTCTAAATTCCAGCGAGTACAAGCCTAGTCTATCCAGTCTTTCTTCATATGAAAGTCCTGCCATCCCAGGAATCAATCTGGTGAAACTTCTCTGTACTCCCTCTATGGCAAGAATGTCTTTCCTCAGATTAGGAGACCAAAACTGTACGCAATACTCCAGGTGTGGTCTCACCAATGCCCTGTACAACTGCAGCAGAACCTCCCTGCTCCTATACTCAAATCCCCTCGCTATGAATGCCAACATACCATTCACTTTCTTCACTGCCTGCTGCACCTGCATGCCTACTTTCAATGACTGGTGTACCACGACACCCAGGTCTCGTTGCATCTCCCCTTCTCCTAATCGGCAAAAGTTTAAAAGTACCAAATTCAGTAACAGTTTCGTCCCTGCTGTTATCAGTCTCTCTCTCAACAGACTTCTCATGAGCTAACAATGTATTCCTGATTCCTCCAATCTATCTCATTGCTGCTCTTGCACTTTTAAAAAAACCCTGCACTTTCTCTGCAGCCTGCATGGTTTGATTGTAATCTTGTATGGATGATTTATCAGGATAGCACGCAGAACAAAGTTTCTCTCTGTGACTCAGTGTCGCAGGGTTGGCCCGGTGGAGCAGCGGTAGAGTTGCTGCCTCACAGCACCAGAGACCCGGGTTCGATCCTGACCATGGGTGCTGTCCGTACCGAGTTTATACGTTCTCCCCATGACCATGTGGGTTTTTCCTGGGTGCTCTGGTTTCCTCTCACCCTCCAAAGACGTACAAGGTTGTAGGTTCTAAAATTTATTTTTAATTACTTTGCAAAAATTTCTAAACACTTGTTTTTGCTTCTTCATTCTGGGGCATCGTGTGTAGATCCATTTGTGTGTATCGTGTTTAATCCATTTTATCGTGTATCGTGTGTATCGAGTTTAATCCATTTTAAAATAAGGCTGTAACTTAACAAAATGTGGAAAAGGTGAAGGGGTCTGAATACTTTCTGAATGCACTGTATACAGCAGCAAATAGGGTAAATTGTCAGCGTGCTGCAGTATTTTCAAATAAAAGTCACAGATGAGTGATTCTCAAAAGGTTTTGTACTGGACAAGTTTGAATGCGAATCATCCATTCCGTTTTATTCTGTTTTTTTCTATTTGAACAATAGATAAAAATCAACATGAATCCAATCACCGTAAACAGTTGAACATTTGTTGTCGTGTTCCATTTTCTTTTTAAGAGGAAATCTGTCTACTTTTCTCTTATTTCACATTTTTTGATCGCATTTCTTTTCCCTCTTCCAAACAGCTGCCAGGTCTTAAAACATTTCTTCTAAGGGCTCGATGATTGCATCTTCTTGCACCTTTTTACAACACTTACCTTTGTGTCAGGAAACATAGGAACGCTGAGGAACCTGGAACCTAGAACACCTAGGAACATTGGAAAACATAGGAACCCATCCCTTCTCTCCAGAGATGCTGCACGACCTGCTGAGTTACTCCAGCATTTTGTGTCTAACGTAGGAACACTCATGGTTCCATTGCCAATGCCACCTCCAGGATATGTAGTAGGATGGTACATACTTGTTTATTTACGCCATAACGAGACTTTAATCCTTGGAGCGCAGGAGGCTGAGGGGTGATATTCCAGAGGTGCAGAAAATCATGAGGGGAATAGATAGGGTGAAGGCAGAAATTTTAGGGGAATCAAGAACCAGAGGACATAGGTTTAAGGCGAGAGGGGCAAGATTTAATAAGAACCCGAGGAGCAACCTTTTCACACAGAGGGTGGTAGGTGTATGGAACGAGCTGCCAGAGGAGGTAGTTGAAGCAGGTGCTGTACCATCAACAGACATTTGGACAGGCACATGTATAGGACAGGGTGAAAGGGATAGGGGGCTGGCTGGCACAGATGGAGCATATGAAGCAGGTGAGATAGTTGAGGCAGGTGCTATAATAGCAGTTACAAGCCATTTGGACAGGTACATGGATAGGGAAGATTAGGGGGATATGGGTCAATGTGGGCAGATGGGACGAGTGTAGATAGGGAATTTATGTCGGCATGGATGGGCCTATTTCATGCTATATGACTCTGTGACATAATCTAAACTGGAACTCTGGCACCAATACTGAGGAGGTTCTGCACCATTAGATGTTTACTGTTCTTTGATTAAGGTGCCATTCCAACCAGTAAGGTGGACAATATGGATTCTTTAAATCTTAGTTCTCTTGGTGTCCTGACACATATTCCTACCCCAGTTAACTGTAAACCCATAATAGTTAAACTGTTGCACACAAGACAGGTTTGGAGGGATATGGACCAAACGCCGGCAGGTGGGACAAGTGTAGCTGGGACATGTTGGCTGGTGTGGGCAAGTTGGGCCGTAGGGCCAGTTTCCACACGGTATCACTCTATGACTCTATGAATACAATCAAGTCAAACTCAAGTACTGTAGATAGGGCAAAGGGGAAGATACAGAGAGCAGGATATAGTTTTCAGCATTGTAGCGCATCAGTTCCATTGACAAAGTCCAATGTCCGCAATGGGGTAGAGGTGAATCGGACAGTACCCTAGCTTATGGAAGGACCGTACAGAAGCCTGATAACTGTACTGAAGCTGTTCCTGAGTCTGGTGGTGCGCGCTTACAAGCTTCTGTACCTTCTACCGGACAGGAGTGGGGAGAAAATGATCGGTATATTATTGAAACTATCAACCTTTGCAGCCTTTCTTATAAATTCATTTGGATTTTACAATTCCTGTCACTTCCGTTCTGGGGCTTGTTATTTAAGCTGCTTGTTTCTGAACAGTACCTGAATGTAATTATCAATCAGTCCTTTTAAACAGAGAGCTCAGTTGAATCAGATAAATAAACTTTCTAATGGTAATAATTGAAGGTTCCCTCAATCAAACCTCAGTACATACAATATACATGCTTGTGTTACACAGTAACAATGAATGTTTAGGAAGAAAACTGCCCGGCATATGTTTCACTGAGGAGCAATCATGATACTGCAAAGACGGAAGTACTTGACATTCGAAAGAGCTCCATCCTTTCTTCTGGACTTTGCAATTTTTTTCGCAATGAATCAATGTAAAGGGGTGGCCAGCATCGTCATGTGGACAGGAGGAACAGACGGTTACACAGTGCAGCACAGTGGCACAGTGGGTAGAGCCGCTGCCTCACAGCACCAGAGACCCGCGTTCCATCCTGGCCTCGAGAGTCGTCACTGTGTGGAGTTTGCACGTACCAACGACCACCCCCTACACTAGTTCTGTTCGACACAGCAGGAACAATTTGCAGAAGTCAATTAACCTACAAACCTGCACGTCTTTGGGATGTAGGAGGAAACCGGAGCGCCCGGAGAAAATCCACGCGGTCACAGGGAGAACGTGCAAACTCTGTACAGACGGCAGCCAAGGTCAGGATCGAACCCGGGTTTCTGAAACAGTAAGGCAGCAGCTCTACCGCTGAGCCACTGTGTTTCCTTCAGGTGCTCCCAAAGATGTGCGGGTTTGTAGATTAATTATTCTCTGTAAATTGACCTTAGTGTGTAGGGTAAGAAAATAACTGCAGATGCTGGTACAAATCGAAGGTATTTATTCACAAAATGCTGGAGTAACTCAGCAGGTCAGGCAGCATCTCAGGAGAGAAGGAATGGGCGACGTTTCGGGTCGAGACCCTTCTTCAGACTGACCTCGACCCGAAACGTCGCCTATTCCTTCCCTCCTGAGATGCTGCCTGACCTGCTGAGTTACTCCAGCATTTTGTGAATAAATACCGTAGTGTGTAAGGAGTGGATGAGAAAGTGGGATTATGTAGAATGGGTGTGAACGGGTGATCGATGTCAGAGCGGACTTGGAGGGCCGAAGGACCTGTTTCCCTGCTCTATCTCTAAATTAAAACTAAATTAGTCTTTTAGTCGACCGAGTCAATTGAGATGGAGACACAAGGAAATGCAGTTGCTGGAATTCTGTGCAAAACAAGACATTTGGGGTTAGGATCCTCCTTCAGAACCATGACCATCGGAAGGCCTGAAGGTCAGAATATAAAATATTCAGCTCCAGGAGCCCAGGGTCAATCCTGGCCTTCGATGCTGACTGTGTGGAGTCTTCAATGAATGATCAACATCTCTACAGTCTGCTGTACTAACTGCTGTATTATTACTGAGTATGGACTTGAAATTATACAGCTTTAGGGTTTAGAGGTACAGCACGGAAACCGGAACCTCAACCCACTGGTCTGCGCCGACCAGCGATCCCTGTACACTAACACTATTCTACACACACTAGAGACTAGTGATCCCCATACACTAACACTATCCTACACACACTAGGGACCAGTGATCCCTGTACACTAACACTATCCTACACACGCTAGGGACCAGTAATCCCTGTACACTAACACTATTCTACACACACTAGGGACCAACAATCCCTGTACACTAACACTATTCTACACACACTAGAGACTGGTGATCCCTGTACACTAACACAATCCTACACACACTATGGACTAGTGATCCCTGTACACTAACACTATCCTACACACACTAGGGACCAGCAATCCCTGTATATTAACACTATCCTACACACACTAGGGACCAACAATCCCTGTACACTAACACTATCCTAAACACACTAGGGAGCAGCGATCCCCGCACACTAACACTATTCTACACACACTAGGGGCCAGTAATCCCTGTACACTAACACTATTCTACACACACTAGAGACTGGTGATCCCTGTACACTAACACAATCCTACACACACTATGGACTAGTGATCCCTGAACACTAACACTAACACTATCCTACACACTCTAGGGACCAACAATCCCTGTATATTAACACTATCCTACACACACTAGGGACCAGCGATCCCCGCACACTAACACTATCCTACACACACTAGGGACCAATAATCCCTGTACACTAACACTATTCTACACACACTAGAGACTGGTGATCCCTGTACACTAACACAATCCTACACACACTAGGGGACAGCGATCCCTGTACAATAACACTATCCTACACACACCAGAGACCAGCAATCCCTGAACACTAACACTATCCTACACACACCAGGGACACTTTACAATTTACAGAAGCCAATTAACCTACAAACCTGCACGTCTTTGGAGTGTGGGAGGATAGAGGAGCACCCGGAGAAAACCCATGCGGTCATGGGGAGAACGTACAAACTCCGTACAGACAGCACCTGTGTCTCTGGCGCTGTGAGGGAGCAACTCTACTGCTGCGCCACCTATTATTTTGATTTTTACATGCTTTTAATATGAACGCAGTCCACCACTACCACAAGCTTTGCCGTCAACTGTCCCGCAATCGGGGGGACATCACTGACGTGAGTCTGAAGTGCAATGGGAAAGACTCCTCCTGGGAGAGCAGCCATTTTGATCATGGTCATAAGGTCATGTGATCGGAGCAGAATTAGGCCATTCGGCCCATCAAGTCTACTCTGCCATTCAATCATGGCTGATCTATCTCTCCCTCCTAAACCCATTCTCCTGCCTTCTCCCCGTAACCTCTGACACCCGTGCTAATCAAGAATCTATCTATCTCTGCCGTAAAAATATATATAAAATATATAAACATATAAAAATATCCGCAGATTCACCACCCTGTGACTGACGAAATCTCTACTCATCTCCTTCCTAAAAGAACATCCTTTAATTCTGAAGAGGTAGGGAGGGAGGGAGGGAGGGGGAGAGAGAGAGGAGAGAGAGAGAGAGAGAGAGAGAGAGAGAGAGAGAGAGAGAGAGAGAGAGAGAGAGAGAGAGAGAGAGAGAGAGAGAGAGAGAGAGAGAGAGAGAGAGAGAGAGAGAGAGAGAGAGAGAGAGAGAGAGAGAGAGAGAGAGAGAGAGAGAGAGAGAGAGAGAGAGAGAGAGAGAGAGAGAGAGAGAGAGAGAGAGAGAGAGAGAGAGAGAGAGAGAGAGAGAGAGAGAGAGAGAGAGAGAGAGAGAGAGAGAGAGAGAGAGAGAGAGAGAGAGAGAGAGAGAGAGAGAGAGAGAGAGAGAGAGAGAGCTTGGGATTATCTGTGCATGTGCGTACTCATTCCTTGTTACCAATAGAGCAGGTTTTCTGAAGGCTGGCATTTGACATTGTGATAAAGCTAGATTGGGAAGTAGTTAGTCCTCTGGACTGGACGAACTCTGGGAAATGGCCAGGAATAATCCAAATCTTAGCTGAACCAAAGGATGAGACATGAATATAAGTATTTGGTTAAGTCTGAGGCAGAGTACAGGTTAGAGATTGAGAATCTTGTGTCAGCCCAACACACTAGCCCTTAATGTCAGCAAAACAAAAGTTGATTGTTGACTTGAGGAACCCTGTTCTCATCAACGGAGCTGCTGAGGTTTAGATTCCATTACAATCTTGCACCAATCTGTTGTTTGTATTTATTGTTGTATTTATCATTACTAAATGTTTACTGTTTAGCCTGAGCTTCATGTGAACAGGGAATTTCATTGCACTCTGGTGTATATGACAATAAACTGATCCGATATGATCTGGAAAAAAAAAAAAAAAAAAAAGAGAGAGAGAGAGAGTAGGTGCATACATTGTAGTAGCGTCTAGACGGTCTCTCCCCGACCAGGTAAGCTGTTTATGAAGACTGTGCTAACAGCGTTTCTTGGGTTTCAGAGGGGAAGTGAATATACGCACAATAACTAGAAGGCAATCATAAAGAATCAAGCTGAGGGAATGAGTCTGTCTCCGTTTATTTTTCCTGCCATTCTCCATCGAAACTGCAATATTTTCCCCAGTATCGTTGTTCATTCCCAGTGCCAAACATTGTTTGAAATGGCATCCATTCTAAATTGATTCAATGAATACTTTAAAGTGCAGAATTTCCACTGAAAGCTGCAAGCTCAAACACTACACAGGCGATCCAAAGTAGGAGTAATACTTTTTTTTTTTCATACTTAAGTTAAATTGTAAGTGCATCGAGTTGGAATGCATTCTGCAGGGTATATCTCTGGCTCAGTGCTGAAGTGGCTGCTTGGCATTTGGAGTAGGCTCTCAGTTATAATCTTTTCAGTGCTATCAGTTTTGCTCGCTGGATCAGTGCATCTTCTCCTGTGGAAGCCTCATACCCACATCGGGAAAAAAAAAACTGCATTCATTTTGTGGCTGATTCTCTACAAACTGAGAGTAAGACATTACTGTGACAGGTAGATTGGTAACAGTGGAAATGCAATATAAAGAGGAAGGCTGGGAGACGAAGCTACTTTCTCAACACTTTAATGGTATCACGCCTTTGGGAAGGAATTAAAAGTGGAATATTTACTGATGGACTCTCTGCCACTGGGTGCTGCTGTTTATATATTACTTTGGCACCACAGCTGGAAGTTCATGAGCAGAATTAGGCCATTCGGCCCATCAAGTCTACTCCGCCATTCAATCATGGCTGATCTATCTCTCCCTCCTAAACCCATTCTCCTCCCTTCTCCCCATAACCCCCGACACCAGTACTAAATACGAATCTGTCAATCTCCGCCTTGAAAATCTCAATTGACTTGGCCTCCACAGCCATCTGTGGCAGAACCCTTGAACGTGAACTCTTGATAATGGCCGAGATTAAGTGGATGTGGAGAGGACGCTTCCAGGAAAGGACACAAAGGGCACAAGTGCTGGAGTAACTCAGCGGGTCAGGCAGCATCTCCGGAGAACATGGATAGGTGATGTTACGGGTTGCAAGATGTCACCCACCTCTCCGTGTTCTCCAGAGATGCTGCCTGACCTGCTGAGTTTAGTCTAGTTTAGTTTAGTTTAGAGATACAATGCAGAAACAGGTCCTTCGGCCCACCGAGTCCACACCGACCAGCGATCCCCGCATTTCAATACACACACGAGCGACAATTTGCATTTATAACCAAGCCAATTCACCTGCAAACCTGTGCGTCTTTGGGGTGTGGGAGGAAACCAAAAATCTCGAAGAAAACACACACGGGGAGAACATACAAACTCTGTACAGAGAGCATCTGTAGTCATGATCCAACCCGGGTCTCTGGCGCTGTAAGGCAGCAACGCTACCGCTGCGCCACCGTGCTGCCCGAGTTACTCCTGGTCTTTCTGGCCTTTTGTGCATTAACCGGCATCTTCAGATCTTTGTTTCTACAGGATGTTCCCAGTCGTCTGAAAGTCGAGGACAAGAGGGCACAACCTCAGAATAAAAGAACGTAAATTGTAGGTGAGGAGGAATTTCTTTCGCCAGTGGGTGGTGAATCTGTGGAATTCATTGCCACAGACGGCTGTGGTGGCACGGTGGCGCAGAGGTAGAGTTGCTGCCTTACGGCGAATGCAGCGCCGGAGACTCAGGTTCGATCCTGACTACGGGCGCCGTCTATACGGAGTTTGTACGTTCTCCCCGTGACCTGCGTGGGTTTTCTCCGAGATCTTCGGTTTCCTCCCACACTCCAAAGACGTACAGGTATGTAGGTTAATTGACTGGGTAAATGTAAAAATTGTCCCTAGTGTGTGTAGGATAGTGTTAATGTGTGGGGATCGCTGGGCGGCGCGGACTCGGTGGGCCGAAGGGCCTGTTTCCGCGCTGTATCTCTAAATCTAAATCTAAAAAAAAAATCATCGAGGTTGATAGGTTCTTGATTGGTAAGGGTGTCAAAAGTTCCGGGGAGAAGGCAGGAGAATGGGGTTGAGGTGGAAAAAATAGATCAGCCATGATTGAATGGCTGGGTGGACTCGATGGGCCGAATGGCCTAATTCTGCTCCATGTCTTATGATTTTTTAATAATCATGAAACTTGGAGTGGCACCACTGTGGTGCAGCTGGTAAAGCTACTGCCTCAAAGCACCAGAGACCAGGGTTTGAACCTGACCTCGGGTGCTGCCTGTGTGGAGTTTGCACATTCTCCCTGTAACCATGGGAGTCTTTGTGAATCCTCTATTTCTCTACTTTTTTGTGTATTTAAAAAAAATATATATTTCTGAACCTAATAGGCATTTAGAAACAAGAGTTATTTAAATGTTAGCTAAGCAGAGGGGGGCTTGGCTTCATCTAGGCTTAAACGTTATTCCCTTTATCCTGTATCTGTGTGAACGACTTGATTGTATTCATATATAGTCTTTCTGCTGACTGGTAGCACGCAAACAAACTGCTTTTCACTGGACTGAGGTACACGTGACGATCATAAATTGAACTAAACGAAACTAAAATAATCTAAATTAAACTAAATTAATCTAAACGAAACTAAAATGATCTAAATTAAACTAAACTAAACTAAACTAAACTAAACTAAACTAAACTAAACAAGTTAAATATTTTTTCAGCTATGTTATAATCCAGTTTCGTTCTCCCCCTGCATCCTAACCTGTGAAGTCATCCTGACCCAGATGGCCTGGGAGGGAGCATAGAGGGGAATGAACCATCTTCAGGGTGTAAACCAAGAACAGTAACTGTGTTCTTACCGCTGGTAACAACTACTGGCTCCATGATCTCCCCAGGAGAAGTCCAGAGTAAATGTGTGGAGGCAGTACTCTCAGCGTGCTCTCCTGATCAATGCGAACGGGGCTCAGATCTCAGGCTGCTTTGCCTCAGCTTAGTTTCTCCAACCTGCAGTCTCACTGAGCCACGCTGAGATCTGGAGCATTGCATTGCTGAATCTCCCTTGTCACTACCGAGGAATCAAACACACTCGCACAAAGCAGGGTGCTAAAATTATTCAATATTCCTTCTGAAACATTTAAACATACATCTAGAAAAGTTTTTGTGAAGGCCTATCCTCAATTCAACCCCATCCATTAAATTCTGCAGACACACATACCTCAACATCACTTCTTGATTCACAGTTTGCAATTCTTCAATCTGTTGTCTCACACCTTCTGTCTTTTCATCTTATGCCTTTTTTTCCCAAGCATCTACCTATCAAAAACCATCCTCCCTGTGCCCACCTATTACCTGCCATGTTTTGCCCTGTCCCAGCTTTCTTTCCTACCCCCACCTCAACAATCAATCTGAAGAAGGGTCCCAACCCGAATCGTCACCTATCCATGTTCTCCAGAGATGCTGCCTGACCAGCTGAGTTACTCCAGCACTTTGTGTCCCTTTTGTGTAAACCAGCTTCTGCAGTTCCTTGTGCCTACTCTCTTGAATGTCTCGGTCTACGTTTAGGTTTGTTATTGTCACTGTGCTGAGGTACGGTGAAAAGCTTTGTTTTGCTCGCTATCTAAACAGGTCAGATATACCAAACATAGATACAATCAGTTCAAACTCAAATAGAATAGGTAGAGTGAGGGGTAGGCGGCAAAGGGGAAGTGGAAAGATGTACAAGTACTGACTGGTTGCATCGTGGCCAGGTTCGGCAACTCAAATGCCTAGTCATGAAGACTACCGAGAGTGGTACACTGCCCAGTCCATCACGAGCACTGACCTCCCCACCATTGAAGGGATCTACAGGACGTGCTGCATCAAAACGCCAGCCAGCATCTTCAGAGACCCACACCACCCTGGCCACGCTCTCATTTCACTCCTGCCATCGGAAAGAAGGTACAGGAGACTGAAAACTGCGCCCTCTAGTTTGATGAACAGCTTCTTCAAACAACCATCATGCTATTGAACACTGGACAACACTAACCTCAGCAACTGTGAACTTCTAAGGACTATCCTTGGTTGCCTGAGGTCTTCGGGCTTTTTCGAACCAGTATCATGGTTATTAATTTATTGATTTATTTTTGTTTATTACATATCGGCGTGTGACTGTGTTTGCAGGCCTGTTAAGCTGTTGCAATGGGAGGTGATCTTGGAGGGGAGGATGCTCCTCAAACTGCGGAGCATCTTGGACAATACAGCTCACCCCCTCCATGACACACTGGTCAACCTGAGGAGCACCTTCAGCAACAGACTGGGTTCCACCAAGATGCAGGACAGAACGCCACAGGAGATCCTTCTTCCCTGTGGCTATCAAACTGTACAAGTCCTCCCCCTTCTGTCGTGGGGTAGACTGACTCCTCCCCCCCTCCACAATCCTTTAAACTCGTCATTTTAATTTCATGTTTCATGTGTCTTGTTGCGTTTTATGACTGTTGGCACACCAATTTCCCTCCAATTAAAGTTCTATCGCATCGTATTGTGTCGCAAGTAAGAATTTCATTGTTCCATTTTGGTACACCCGACTCTTGGCTTCATGGTGCTGTTTGACACCCAGCTGCTTTGTTGTTGGAGTCTGACAGGGACTGGGCCAGTGGATTAGTTTTAGTTTAGTTTAGTTTAGTGAAACAGCATGGAAACAAGTCCACTGCAGGAGTTGCACACTTGTGGTGTTGATCTTATTACCGATGACACATAAAGTTCGTCTTTACGTTCGATGCCTGATTACAATAAATTTATTTCACTTTGTCAGATTGATGGATAGAATTTCTTAAGAATATTTGTGGAAATTGCCTTCAAGTTGCTAGTTAATTAACGGTCAGAAGAAGGGTCCTGACCTGAAACATCACCTATCTATTCCCAACCTGCTGAGGTACTCCAAACCTTTGTGTCTTAATTAATTACCCAGCTAAATTCACACATCAAGAAGGCAATTGCAGGAGCATATCATTACATGATTTTGGTTGTTTGCAATCTACATCATGGCCCACCGAGTCCACGCCAACTATCGATCACCCAGTCACACTATGGTCCATAGAGCTCAGAGGACCATCGGAACACAGCTACCAGCCTTGGAGGGCATCTACAGCACACGATGCCTCAGAAAAGCCACCAGCATCCGCAAAGACTCTTCACACCCCTGCAACAGTCTGTTCGAACTTCTACCATCGGGCAGACGATACAAGGCCTTCTACGCCCGCACCTCCAGACTCAGGAACAGCTTCATCCCCAGGGCCATAGCTGCTATGAACCGGTCCTGCTGAGCCGGATGGTCACATCGCACAGTGATCCGGCACAGATCTACTTGCACTTTATTCTGTCTTAAAACTGTTCTAATTTGTTTCATTGGGTTGTTTAAATTAATACTGACTAGCTAATTAAATTATTGCATCCTATGGGAGGCGCATTCCCAATCTCATTGTACCCCTGTACAATGACAATAAAGATGTATTGTATTGTATTGTATTGTATTGTATTGTATTGTATTGTATTGTATTGTATTGTATTGTATGTTACCCCACTTTCTCATGCACTCCCTACACACACACCAGGGGACAATTTACAGTGGGCCAATTAACCTACAAACCCACAGCGAAGTGGAAGGAAACCGGAGCACCCGGAGGAAACCCACGCGGTCACAGGAAGAACGTGCAAACTCCACACACAGACAGCACCCGAGGTCAGGATGAAATAATAATAATATAATATATTCCTTTATTCGTCCCACACCGGGGAAATTTACAGTGTTACAGCAGCAAAGCGGATAGCAAGAGAGCAAGAGATCATTCATTATAATTAGAAGATACATAAATTGTCATCAGTTTTCCGTGTGTTCTTAGCTGTTATTGTTGACTCATCTGCTGGGAGCAGTGCTGGTTGTGCAGTCTCACAGCAGCGGGAAGGAAGGACCTCCGATATCTCTCCTTCACGCACTTGGGGTGTAGGAGTCTGTCACCGAAGGAGCTACTCAGTGCAGTGACGGTGTCCTGCATGGGGTGGGAGTCGTTGTCCAGCAGCGATGTTAGCTTTGCCGTCATCCTCCTCTCTCCCACCGCCTGCACTGAGTCGAGGGGGCAACCCAGGACAGAGCCGGCCTTCCTGACCAGCTTGTCGAGTCTCTTCCCTTCCGCCACTGAGATGCTGCTGCTCCAGCAGACCACTCCGTAGAAAATGGACGATGCTACCACCGTGTTGTAGAAGGTCCTTAGGAGTGCCCCCTGCACTCCAAAGGACCTGAGTCTCCTTACCAGATAAAGTCTGCTTTGGCCCTTTTTGTATAGCGCATCGGTGTTTTCAGTAAGTAAATAGGTACAGTCTTGCAGATCCAGAAGAGCTAGGTTGGACAGGATAGGAGATGAAAGGAGCAGATAGACACAAAGTGCTGGAGTAACTCAGTTGGTCAGGCAGCATCTCTCGAGGAAAAGGATGGGTGACGTTTCGGGTCGGGACCCTTCTTCAGACTGAGATGAATGCAGGAAGTGTGTGAAGTGAGCTCTACACTGGCAACCGACTCTTTATGTTGAGCGAGTGAGAGCATTGTACATTATATTGCATGTTATATCTCTCAATTGTTCTTCAATGTAACTCTCAGATGTCATAAGGTCATAAGTGACAGGAGCAGAATTAGGCCATTCAGCCCAAGTCTACTCTGCCATTCAATCAATCTCTCCCTTCTCACGCCATTCTCCTGCCTTCTCCCCATAACCCCCAACACCCATACTAATCAACAATCTTTGCCTTAAAAATATCCATTTGACGGCCTCCATAGCCATCTGTGGCAATGAATTCCACAGATTCACCACCCTCAGACTAAAGAAATTCCTCCTCGCCTGCTTCCTAAAGGAAGTGCTTTAATTCTGAGGCTGTGACCTCTGGTCCTAGTCTCTCCCACCAGTGGAAACATCCTCTCCACATCCACTCTATTCAGGCCTTTCATTATTCGGTAAGTTTCAACGAGGCTCCTCCTTATCCTTTTAAACTCCCATGTTTCACCTCCCCTGCTCTGATTTCGCTGCCTTCCCCTGTTTCTACCATCTCTCCAATCAACTTGCTCAGTGATGGTGTACTTTTGATTTTGCATTTCTATTAGCCTGCTATTTTTATGCACTTCCCTGCACTAACCTGATTCCTGCAGAAAGAGGAGCACAAAAGGAAAATGTAGGGAGCCGATTTTGTTTCGGGAAATTGGAAGCATTTAGATATGCCATAAACCACGTGCAAGACATTTCACAGCCAAACAAAATCCGACTTCCCAGTGTTGAAAGCTAGACAGGTATGGATGAACCACGGTTTTCTCATTTCTGAGAAGCTTACAGCTACTTTTCACACTTCTGGATCAGTAAGCAGCTCTTCCCCCTCCTTCCTCTTCATTTGATTATCCCTGCTAAATGCCAGACATAAAAGACTGCAGATGACGGAATTTACTTTAATTTAGTTCAGAGATACAGCGCGGATAAAGGCCCACCGAGTGCACGACGACCAGCGATCACCCCATACACAAGCACGATCCACAGAATTGTTACCGAAGCCAATTAACCTACAAACCTGCACTTATCGAGTGTGGGAGGAAACTGGAGCCCCCAGAGAAAACCCACGCGATCACGGGAGAATGGACAAACTCCATACATCCAGGATTGAACCCGGGTCTCTGGCGTTGTGAGGCAGCAGCTCTACCACTGCGCCACCTTGTTGCCCCAATCCTGCTGGAGGAATTCTGACAGCATCTCTGGAAGCAATGGACAGATGATGCTTTGGGTCGGGACCCTTCTTCAGACTGATTGTGGCTCGGGGGGAAGACAGAGTTGGGGGTGGGACAAGGCCTGGCACGTGATAGCTGGAAACAGGTGAGGCTTTAAAAAAAATTAGGTCATAAGACGTAGGATAAGGATTGGGCCATTCTTCCCTCTGAGACTGCTCCTGGGGTTGATGGGCAGATGGGTGGTTAAAGGCTCAAGATGAAAAGGACAGACTGAAGCAGTGAGAAAGGGTCTCGCAAAACTTCCACGGGAGAGACGAGGAGAACTTCTTCAAAGTTGGCATACCTTCAAGCGGCACGGTAGCGCAGCGGTAGAGTTGCTGCTTTACAGCGAATGCAGCGTCGGAGACTCAGGTTCGATCCTGACTACGGGTGCTGCACTGTAAGGAGTTTGTACGTCCTCCCCGTGACCTGCGTGGGTTTTCTCCGAGATCTTCGGTTTCCTCCCACACTCCAAAGACGTACAGGTATGTAGGTTAATTGGCTGGGTAAATGTAAAAAAAATAAAAATTGTCCCTAGTGGGTGTTGGATAGTGTTAATGTGCGGGGATCGCTGGGCGGCACGGACTTGGAGTGCCGATAAAGGCCTGTTTCCGGCTGTATAGATATGATATGATATGATATGATATGAGATGTCCCAGAGGAGGGGTGACAATAGACAATAGACAATAGGTGCAGGAGTAGGCCATTCGGCCCTTCGAACCAGCACCGCCATTCAATGTGATCATGGCTGATCATTCTCAATCAGTACCCCGTTCCTGCCTTCTCCCCATACCCCTGACTCCGCTATCATTAAGAGCTCTATCTAGCTCTCTCTTGAATGCATTCAGAGAATTGGCCTCCACTGCCTTCTGAGGCAGAGAATTCCACAGATTCACAACTCTCTGACTGAAAAGGGTTTTTCCTCATCTCTGTTCTAAATGGCCTACCCCTTATTCTTAAACTGTGGCCCCATGGTTCTGGACTCACCCCAACGGACGAAACGGATGCTTAAGAAACTGCAGATGCTGGAATTGAATGAATGAATGAATAAGTTTATTGGCCAAGTATGTACACATACAAGGAATGTGTCTTGGTGCTCCACTCGCAAGTAACAACACGAACATACAATAAACAATTAAGAATAAAGCATAAAACATTAAAACATTAAGAATACAACATTACAGTTTAAACATGTGAGTGAAATAAACCAGAGCACAAGGAGACTACAGACTTTTGGTTATTGAGTGGAGCTACTACTCGTGGGAAAAAAAGCTGGTTTTATGTCTGAATTTTAAGTGAAACGCAAAATGCTGGATGAACTCAGTGGGTCAGGCAGCATCTGTGGAGGGAATGGACATGCGAGAATTTGGGTTGGGCCACTTCTTCAGACTCCGTCTGCCAATCAACCCTCCCTTCACCTATTAAAGAAGGCTGAGGGCGTGATCTTTTAGAGATAAAATCTATAAAATCATGAGGGAAATGAATGCACAAACTCTTTTGGGGAATCAAGAACCAGAGGACATAGGTTTAAGGTTGGAGGGACAAGTTTTAATAGGAACCTGAGGGGTAACGTTTTCACTTAGCGGGTGGTGGGTGTATGGAACGAACTGGGGTGTAAGCTGCCCCAGCAAAATATGAGATGCTGTTCCTCCAATTTGTGGTAGGCCTCACTATGACAATGGAGGAGACCCCTTTTTTTTCTGAGAATGATCCTCCCTTAATTAAAAAGGAAACAAAAATGTCCAGTTGAACTTTTGTGAAGCTTTCTACCCCGGAGAGACAAAATAATTATCTGCATTCAGCTCAAAGATGGTCCCACAGTTCGAATTTACGAAGAGTTATTAAAACGTGGCTGGAAAATGTGTCAAATCTAATCAACGTTAGGGTAAAAAGGTGATCATGTTATATTGCCATATCGAATATTTTCACATGTAAACATATTGTCATCAAAACCAGATTAAAAATTGTCAGGAATCTAAGTGTCAAGAACAAAGAAATCATCTCTGCACATCTCTTACAATGTCAACATCCACTTAAATCATCTATTGAAATACACAGCAAAACGCAAAGTGCTGGAAGAACTCAGTGGGTCAGGCAGCATCTGTGGAGGGACTGGACAGGCGATGCTTCTGGGTGGGACCCTCCTTAAGACTTGAGTCTGAAGTAGGGTCATTTAGAGTTTAAGGAAGATGCAGCATGAAAACAGGCCCTTCGTCCCATCGAGTCCATGCTGACCAGTGATCACCCCATACACTAGCACCATCCTACACTGGGGACAATTTTACAATTTTACCAAAGGCAATTAACCTACAAACCTGCACGTCTTTGGAGTGTGGGAGGAAACCGGAGCATCGTTCAGACCTCACCCGTAGTCAGAATCGAACTTGGGTTTCTGGCGCTGTGAGGCAGCAGCTCTATCGCTGCACCACTGTGTCACCACCGGTTCTGATCATCTGAGTTCCTCCAGCACCTTACGTTTTGCTGAATCAGTCTGAAGAAGGGGCCGGGATGGGGAGCATGGGGGGAGCGGGGTAGTGAGAGAAATGGGAGGGACACAGGGTTTGCTCAACATGTGCAGAGGTCCATTTGAAGTGGCTTGGACACTGCAAATCTCAAGGACCAAACCTCACCTTGAATCCTAGGAACTGCCCTCAACGCGAGACTTTCACAGTCGAGCATGCTGGGTTTCTTTGACTAGATAGTCGCAAATCTATAGGACTTTGGTTGGGCCGCATTTGGAGTACTGTGTGAGGTTCTGGTTGCTCCATTACAGAACACGTGAAGGCTTCGTACAGGGTGTGGGGGTTTACCAGAATGCTGCCTGGTTGGGAGGGTATCAGCTGCAGGGAGAGCTTGGAGAGAATTGGATTGTTTCCTCTTGAACGTTGGAGGTTGAGGGGAGAGTGGACAGATGTAATTAAATTATGAGAGGTATAGACATGGTAGACAATCAGAACCTTTCTCCCAGGGTGGAGTGACAAGCACGAGAGGGCCTAGCTTTCAAGTGAGAGGGGGAAAATATAATGGAGATGTGTGAGGCAAGTTTTTTGCAGAGGGCGGTGGAGGCCTGGAATGCATTGCCAGGGGTGGGGATGGAGGGAAGATGTGATAGAGGTGTTTAAGAGGTTTTTAGACAGGCGCATGGAATTGCAGGGGACAGCGATATACACCGATTGGCCAAAACATTACGGCCACTGACAGGCGAAGTGAATAACATTAATTATCTTGTTACAATGGCACCTGTCAAAGGGTGGGATATATTAGGCAGCAAGTGAACAGTCAGTTCTTGAAGTTGATGTGTTGGATGCAGGAGAAATGGGCAGGAGTAAAGACCTGAGCGACTTTGACAAGAGCCAAATTGTTATGGCCAGATGACTGAGTCAGAGCATCTCTGAAACGGCAAGGCTTGTGGGGTGCTCCCGGTCAGCAGTGGTGAGTACCTACCGACAGTGGTCCGAGGAGGGACGAACCACAAATCGGTGACAGGGTGTTGGGCGCCCAAGGCTCATCGATGCGCAAAGGCAACGAAGGCTATCCCGTCTGGTCCGAACCGACAGAAGGTCCACTGTGGCACAAGTCACAGAAAATCTTAATGGTGGTCACGAGAGGAATGTGTCACAATACACAGTGCATCGCACCCTGCTGCGTATGGGGCTGCACACGGAGGACCAACAGTATACTAGGCAGGTGGTCATAATGTTTTGGCTGATCAAGTCATAATGGTTTGGCTGATCGGTGTACGGCTTATATACAGGACATGTGATCAGTCTATCTTGGCGTCATGTTCGGCATTGTGGGCTGAAAGGCCTGTTCCTGTGCCATACTATTCTATGCTCTATTTTGTAACTTTGATTGATGATCCAGGGGGGATCATTGGAATCGTTCATCGGGGAGTTGGTTTTGAGCAAAACCCAAAGCGCTGGAGGAACTCAGCGGGTCAGGCAGCATCTGCGGAGGGAAATGGACGGACAACACTTCGGGTCGGGAACCTTCTTCAGACTGGCATTTGATGGGTTCACACCCGATTGATTCCCTGTGGAACCAACACAGAAACACGAGGAAATGAAGAAGGAAACATGAAGCGCATTTTAACTTGCAGCTCATAAAAGAGTAGGAATTGATCTTAATGAGAATTCAAATTAATAAATTAATTGCTACAGATCTCCCTGCACAATTTGTGCATTTATTAATTTATTAATTGACTTAAATTAATAAAATTTATATTTAGCTACTAATTTAGTCAGAAATCTTGTGCACATTGATTCAGTTGTGCTTGTTAGTGACAGAAACATATCCTTCTTTTGACTGCTGCAGAGTCAATGGAAGAGTGAAAGACTGTTGGTTTTGTGAGAGTTGAGAGTGTTTAATTGAAAACAGAACAATTACATTCTTACCTGCAGCAGCATAACAGGTCTGTAAATGAAGGTATCACAAAATGCTGGAGTAACTCAGCAGGTCAGGTAGCATCTCAGGAGAGAGGAATGGGTGATGTTTCAGGTCGAGACCCTTCTTCAGACTGATGTCAGGGGAGGGGGCGGGACAAAGAAAGGATGTAGTTGGAGACAGGAAGACAGTGGGAGAACTGGGAAGGGGGAGGGGAAAGAGAGGGACAGAGGAGTTATCTGTAGTTAGAGTAATCAATGTTCATACCGCTGGGGTGTAAGCTGCCCAAGCGAAATATGAGGTGCTGTTCCTCCAATTTGCGGTGGGCCTCTCTATGACAATGGAGGAGGCCCATGACAGAAAGGTCAGACAGGGAGTGGGAGGGGGAGCTGAAGTGCTGAGCCACCGGGAGATCAGGTTGGTTAAGGCGGACTGAGCGAAGGTGTTGAGCGAAACGATCGCCGAGCCTGCGTTTGGTCTCGCCGATGTAGAGAAGTTGACATCTGGGACAGTCTGTAAATGAAGTACTCGTAGATAACATCATAAGCAAACAAAAAAAAGAGGTAAATGAATGAAAAAAAACTTAATATCGTGCAAAACAAAACAAAAGGCCAAAATCTCCAGTGCAACCAAGACAGTCTGAGGACGGGTCTCGACCAGAAACGTCACCCATTCCTTCTCTCCTGAAATGCTGCCTGGCCTGCTGAGTTACTCCAGCATTTTGTGTCTATCTTCGGTTTAAACCAGCATCTGCAGTTCCTTCCTACACAGTTCATAGTTGGACAGGCAAATTGAGAGTCAGGGGAAGGGGGGGGGGGGGCACAGATATGGAAGAGTAAGGTGTGAAAACCGAGAGATCAAGGGAACGAAGTTCAAGGAAAATGTAGGATGGATCATTGTTAACTGAGGGAAAGGTGACAACAAGACACACCATCAATAACATTTCATCAGGAGGACAGTGAAACTGATTGTATGCCTCGTTTTCACCTATCCCCAGTTAACAATGATCTATTCTACATTTTCTTTGGATCTTTGTCCCCTTTGATCTCTCATTTTTCCACCTTACCCTCTCATATCTCTATGCCTCCCTCTCCCCTGACTCTCAGCCTGAAGAAGAGTCGAGACCCGAAACATCACCCATTCTTTCTCTCCAAAGATGCTGCCTGCCCCATTGAGTTACTCCAGCATTTTGCATCAATGTTCGGTGTAAACCAACATCTGCAGTTCCTTTCTACGCGTTTCATAGTTGTTTAGTTGGTGTTGTGCAGCGTACAAGAGCCTGATGGTTGCTGGGAAGAAGCTGTGGTTGAATCTGGAACTCAGAGTTTTCGGTCTCCTGTACCTTCACTCGGTGGCAGGGGTGAAATGAGAGTGTGACCAGGGTAGGGTGGGTCTCTGATGTTGCTGGCTGCCTTTTTGAGCTAGCAACTCCTGTAGATTCCTTCGATGGTGGGCAGGTGTGAAGGTCCACAAACATCTGCAGATGTTTTCACAAACATTTTCTCAAGAGGGGTCCCAACCTGAAACTTCGCCTATCTATGTTATAGACAATAGACAATAGGTGCAGGAGTGGGCCATTCGGCCCTTCGAGCCAGCACCGCCATTCAATGTGATCATGGCTGATCATCCAGCTCAGTACCCCGTTCCTGCCTTCTCCCCTTACACCCTGACTCCGCTTTCATTAAGAGCTCTATCTAACTCTCTCTTGAAAGCATCCAGAGAATCGGCCTCCACTGCCTTCTGAGGCAGAGAATTCCACAGATTTACAACTCTCTGACTGAAAAAGTTTTTCCTCATCTCTGTTCTAAATGGCCTACCCCTTATTCTTAAACTGTGGCCCCTGGTTCTGGACTCCCCCAACATTGGGAACATGTTTCCTGCCTCTAACGTGTCCAACCCCTTAATAATCTTATATGTTTCAATAAGATCCCCTCTCATCCTTCTAAATTCCAGTGTATACAAGCCTAGTCACTCCAGTGTCCATAGATGCTGCCTGATCTGCTGAGTACCTCCAGCACTTTGTCTTTTGCTCAAGAATCCAGCATCTGCAGTTCCTTGTGTCTCCATCCTCTCCAACTGTTTGATAACCTTCCTCGTGATGGTGGAGTTGGGCACTGATGAGGTCCCAGTGCTAACTCAGCCTTGGTCAATGTAGTGTTCAATCTCACCCATGGAGAACTTTCATGGTCTTCAGCAGATATTAAAGACCCATAACAACATTTAAAATACATTTGGACAGTTACATGGATAGGAAAAGTTTAGAGCAATATGGGCCAAATGCAAGCAGGTGGGACTAGTGTGGATGGGGCATCTTGGTCAGCATGGGCAAGTTGGGCTGAAGGACCTGTTTCTCTGCTGTCTGAATCTATGAAACTATGAACTTTCAACAATGTTTAAAAACCCCTGGTAGAGACATTTACTGTCTGATCCAACAGATGTAAATACATAACAATTAATGACCTTTGAAAATGCTAACAAATAATTAAAATATTAAAATAATTAGTTTAGTTTAGAGATACAGTATGGAAACAGGCCCTTCAGCCCACCAAGTCCATGCCAACCACCCGTTCACCCTTAGTTCTATGTTATCCCACTTTATCATCCACTGCCGAACACTGGGGGCAATTTTACAGAGGGCCAATTAACCTACAAACCTGCACGCCTTTGGGATGTGGGAAGAAACCGGAGCACCCGGACGAAACCCAAGGTGTCACATTGAGAACGTGCAAACTCTGCATATATAGACAGCGCCCGAGGTCAGGATGGAACCTGGGTCTCTGGTGCTGGTGAGGCAGCAGCTCTACCCGCTGTGCCACTATGCTGCCATGTGTTGTTGACCCTAATCAGATGATTTGAAGTTTATGTTTCCCCCCTTGAGAACTCGTTGGCCTAACACTGGAATCAGTGGTTAGTTCAGTAGCAGAGTGCAGAATTAGATACATATGCATGTTTCACCTTGGACGTTTTTATAAAACAGACTACTCCTGAGAAAGGTATCGGCAGAAGTGCAAATGGATGCAATTGAATCTATTACCTGCAAAACACTTTCTATTTAGCAAGTTCAATAATAAAACTCTAAATTCAGCTCAATGTCATTTTAAAACGTTTTTTTTCTATTTGCTATCTGACTCATGCGATAAATCTGTTGGCACATTATTTTACTGCCCTAAAAATCTGTGCTCTTTTCTTGAGCTCTGAGAGTATGTGTAACAATGCAGAACAGGCATAGTCTTAGATAAGCACAATACAAAGTGCTGGAGTAACTAAGCGTGTTAGGCAGCACTTCTGGAGAACATGGATAGGTGATGTTTAGGGTCAGGACCCTTCATACTGGAAAAGGGTCCTGAACCGAAACATTGCTTATCTATTCGCATCTGAAGAAAGGCCCCGACCGAAAAGTCTCCTATCCACGTTCTCCGCAGATGCTGCCTGACCCGCTGAGTTACTCCAGTATTTTGTGTCTTTTTTTGTAAACCAGTAATTGTAGTTCATAAACTCATGTTATATGAGCAGAATTAGGCCATTTGGCCCGTCAAGTCTATTCCACCATTCAATCATGGCTGATCTATCTTTCCCTCTTGTGTAGGAAAATAACTGCAGATCCTGGTACAAATCGAAGGTATCACAAAATGCTGGAGTAACTCAGCAGGTCAGGCAGCATCTAGGAGAGAGGGATTGGGCGACGTTTCGGGTCGAGACCCTTCTTCAGACTGATGTGATATCTTTCCCTCTTAACCTCATTCTCCTGCCTTCCCCCCCATCACCCCTGACACCCATACTGATTAAGAGTTCCTTGTAACCACCAGAGAAGCTGCCTGACCCGCTGAGTTAATCCAGCAGAAATCTGCAGAAATCTGAAGAGTCCAGAAACGTCATCTATCCATGTCCTCCAGCGATGCTGCCCAAATTGTTGAGCTACTCCAGGGCAGCACGGTGGTTCAGCGGTAGAGTTTCTGCCTTACAGCGCTTTCTGCGCCAGAGACCCAGGTTCACTCCTGACTACGGGTGCTGTCTGTTTGGAGTCTCCCCGTGACCGCATGGGTTTTCTCTGAGATCTTCGGTTTCCTCATACACTCCAAAGAAGTGCAGGTTTGTAGGTTAATTGGCTTTCAATGAATGTAAATTGTCCCTAGGTGTGTTGGGTAGTGTTAATGTGCGGGGATCGCTGGTCGGCATGGTCTCGGCGGGCCGAAGGGCCTGTTACCACACTGTATCTCTTGAACTAAAACTAAATCCAGCACTTTGTGTTCCACGCAAGATTCCAACATTTGCAGTTGCTTGTCTCCTCAACTGTTATTTCTATAATTGATGAACTGATAACCCTGTTTTACTGTTGATTGTCAGAGAGAGGAGAGCTTTGTGATGGAGCCCAACCTTTGTGTGGGCGTGGTCAGAATGGTCCATTGCCTGCAGAAATATCGCGGAAATATCTGCAAAAATAATTTGAGCAAAACGCAAAACGCTGGAAGAACTCAATGGGCCAGGCAGCATCTGAGGAGGGAATGGACAAGCAACATTTTGGGTCGGGTCCCTTCTTCAGACTTCTTTCGATCTGATGACCTTTCTGAGCATGGTAGTGCACCGGTAGAGTTGCTGCCTCACAGCGGCAGAGACCCAGTTTCGATCCCGACTTCGGGTGCTGTCCATCCGGAATTTCTACGCTCTCCCCTGAACTGCAAGGGATTTCTCCGGGTGCTCTGGTTTCCTCCCACACTCCAAAGACGAACAGGCAGGTTGGTAGGTTAATTGGCTTTGGTAAAATTGTAAATTGTCCCCGGTGTGTAGGTTAGTGCTAGTGTACGGGATGATCGCTGGTCGGCGAGGACTCGGTGGGCCAAAGGGCCTGTTTCCACGCTGTATTTCTAAAGTCTAAATTATGATGAAAAGTCCAGACCCTAAACATTGCCTGTCCATTGTGTCTGATGAAGGGTCCAAACCTAAACAACTACCTGTCCATTGCTTCCACAGATTGCTCGACCCACTGAGTGCACGAATTATAGAGTCATACAGCAAAGAAACACGAGCGTTGGATGGCATTGGAAACATGGCGACTGTGTTCTGCTTTGGTGAGGGCTGCTATTCTTATACTACAATCATTTCACTTGTACTTTAGTTGAGTTTAGTTTAGTTTAAAGATTCAGCGTGGAAATAGGCCCTTCGGCCCACCAGGTCCACACCAACCAGCGATCCCCGCACATTAACGCTATCCTACACACACTGGGGACAATTTACACTTATACCAGGCCAATCAACTTACAAACCTGTACGTCTTTGGAGTGTGGGAGGAAACCGAAGATCTCGGAGAAAACCCACAGGGTCCCGGGGAGAACGTACAAACTCTGTACAGCCAGCACCCGTTGTCTGGATCGAACCCGGATCTCTGCCGCTGCAAGTGCTGTAAGGCAGCAACTCTACCACTGCGCCACCATGCTGGCCTATTATTATAACCATACAACCATATAACCATATAACAATTACAGCATGGAAACAGGCCCGTTCGGCCCTACCAGTCCATGCTGACCACTTTCTCTGACCTAGTCTCATCTACCTGCTCTCAGACCATAACCCTCCAATCCCCTCCCATCCATATACCTATCCAATTTACTCTTAAATAATAAAATCGAACCTGCCTCCACCACTTCCACCGGAAGCTCATTCCTTACAGCCACCACCCTCTGAGTAAAGAAGTTACCCCTCATGTTACCCCTAAACTTTTGTCCCTTAATTCTGAAGTTATGTCCCCTTGTTGGAATCTTCCCCACTCTCAAAGGGAAAAGCCTACCCATGTCAACTCTGTCCGTCCCTCTTAAAATTTTAAAAACCTCTATCAAGTCCCCCCTCAACCTTCTACGCTCCAAAGAATAAAGACCCAACCTGTTCAACCTCTCTCTGTAGCTTAAGTGCTGAAACCCAGGCAACATTCTAGTAAATCTCCTCTGTACCCTCTCCATATCATGCTCATCTATGATTGGACGTGCAGATGGGGCATCTTGGTGGGCATGAGTGAGTTGGGCTGAAGGGCCTGTTTCTGTGCTGTGTGACTCTCTGACTGAGTGTGTTGAGGCAGATTGATTGGCAGAATCCTTGGAGCCCATTGTCTCCCATGTTGTGTCCAATTCATTGAATAATGGCACAGCGATAGAGTTGCCCTGGCCCTTGCAGCACTGGAGACCTGGGTTTGATCCTGTATGGAGTTTGTACGCCCCTGGGACCGCATGGGTTTCCTCCAGGTGTTCTGGTTTCCTCCCACATCCCAAAGCCGTGCAGGTTTGTAGTTTAATTGGCCCTCTGTAAATTGACCCTTGTGTGTGGAATAGAACCAGTGGTCAACATGGCTTCTTCAGCTCAACTTGCTCATGCCAACCAACATGCCACATCCACACTAGTCCCGCCTGCCCATTCTTGAGCCATAAACCTCCAAACCTAACCTATCCACGTACCTGTCCAAATGTCTCTTAAGCGTTATGAAAGTACTCGACTCAACTACCTCCTCCGGCAGCCCGTTCCTTACACCCACCACCATTTGTGTAAAAAAAGTTGCCCTTCAGGCTCCTATTAAATCTTCCCCCCACCCTCACCTTAAACCTGTATCTCTACAAAAACATAGATTGGTAACTCTAGCCATTAGAAAGTTAGCCCTATAAGAGGATTGACACAAAATGCTGGAGTAACTCAGCGGGACAGGCAGCATCTCTGGAGAGAAGGAATGGGTGATGTTTCGGGTCGAGACCCTTCTTCACACTCCCCCCCTCTCCCCTTTAGAGAAGCGGGCTGCCTTTAACTGGTACTAGCCATTCCCAAAATTGAACCCTGCTGTTGTGTCCAGCCAATCAACAGCCAAACGAGGCTGCAAGACCGCTGAGATCATTATATAGATCGAGCAGCATGAAGCTGGTGAACTGCCTGGCTTCTGCAATCAATGGGCCTGGGTTAATAGTGCATCATGGTTCCCATTACAGGGATAGGCGGATTTAGCGGCCTAAATGATCTCAGCTCAGTGTCCTGCACGCAGTCACTTTAGAGCACTTACCTCCAAGAAGATTTCCAACGCCTGGTAAACGTAGAATCCTTTCACAGCAATCAGCTCCTAATGACGTTACCTTTGTAAGCACCCTGCTACAAGTAATAGAATGTCTATACCGAAGAACAAACTTAAGTATTTTGGCCCTGTGTCTGTCACACACATGCACGCACCTCAATTTCAGTGTCAGATTACGAAGAAGCCACAGGCACAGCAACGTTACGGTTTGGAGAGCTTTTTTTTCCCCCAATAAAACTTTCATTCATTATCTGCTTCTCACACAATTCCGTGGCATTAGAACCTGTTCTGAGTGTCTCGTCTCTAGAGGTTTGCCTCCCCTCCCTAATCAGTGATCTGCCATGTTCCAAACCGAGCGAAATATCGCGGGCACATTTCCCGCTCATCGTCATCAAGGGTCCACGGATAACAGATTAATCTGCGCCACAAATATTTCATCTGCCTCCTCCCGCCCCGGCACCTTGCGCCAGTCCACCCCAGCGATAAGCAGTTCGGGAGAAAGGAATGCATTTAGTCTCTGCGAGAGCGAAGTGGTGTGGAAATCTCGCTGCCTTGCACGAAAACAGGTAAATCTATCTGCAGCTACATGGTAAGGTTGCATGACACGCACTCCTTTATTCAGTCATTGCATCTGTTGATGCCTGACATTTGGTCAATAGTGCAATCAAAATAAACCAGATGGTCTGGAACACCTTGGAATTTCATTACTTTCACGGTACCAGGAGGGACGCGTCCACAAGTGTAAATTCAGACCTGGATCTTGTAACATCTCACTGCACCCGAGACGCATAATACCACGGGCCAATGCTCCAAGAGTGCCGTATTGTCACATGTATCCACAGTATATACGGGGAAATTTATTTTGTGCATACAGTTCAGTAAAAGTCTCACCGCACATCAGCCCAATCATACCCAAGTACAAGAGCATAAGGATGTGGATGCTGGTTAATTGGTTAATACAGATGCTGGCAGCACGGTGACACAGCGGTGGAGTTGCTGCCTTACAGCGCCGGAGACCCGGGTTCAATCCTGAATACGGGTGCTGTCTGTACAGTGTTTGTACGTTCTCCCCGTGACCTGCGTAGGTTTTCTCCGGGTGCTCCGGTTTCCTCCCACACTCCAAAGATGCACAGGTTTGTAGACTAATTGGCTTGGTAACAATTGTAAATTGCCCTTAGTGTGTGTAGGATAGTGTTAGTGTGTGGGGATTGCTGGTCGGCGCGGGGTCGTTGGGCCGAAGGGCTTGTTTCCGCGCTGTATCTCTAAACTACAAAACACAAAAGGACTCAAAGTGCTGGAGTAACTCAAAGCGTCAGGCAGCGTCTCTGGAGAACACGGAAAGGTAACATTTTGGGTCAGGACCCCTCTTCAGAAGGATTGTAGGGGGGAGGGGGAGAAGAAACTGCAAAAGGGGAGAGGCAGGACAAAGCATGGTGGACGATAGGTGGAAACAGGCGGGGGGGGAGGAGGGGAGTTGCGGATTGTAAATCCAGAGGGAGGACATTGGCAGTGTGATGGAGGGGGTGAGTGGAGGGGAGAAATAATTGAGAGTCCAGGTACGGCACAGAGGTCCATTCGGCCCTTCGAGCCAGCACTGCCATTCAATGTGATCATGGCTGATCGTTCTCAATCAGTAACCCATTCCTGCCTTCTCCCCATACCCCCTGACTCCGCTATCCTTAAGAGCTCTATCTAGCTCTCTCTCAAATGCATTCAGAGAATTGGCCTCCACTGCCTTCTGAGGCAGAGAATTCCACAGATTTATAACACTCTGTCTGAAACAAAAATGTCCTCATCTCCGTTCTAAATGGCCTACCCCTTATTCTTAAACTGTGGCCCCTGGTTCTGGACTCCCCCAACATTGGGAACATGTTTCCTGCCTCTAACGTGTCCAACCCCTTAATAATCTTATATGTTTCGATAAGATCCCCTCTCATCCTTCTAAATTCCAGTGTATACAAGCCTAGTCGCTCCAGTCTTTCAACATATGACAGTCCCGCCATTCCGGGAATCAACATAGTAAACCTACGCTGCACGCCCTCAATAGCAAGAATAACACTGAGGAAGTACGCAAGAGTCTCCACGTTTCTGGTGTCATCTTGCACACTTCAAGGTAAAAGTTGTTAAAAATGTTAAAGTCTTAACTTAGTCTTCAAGGCCCGCAGTCCTGGCGGTGGCACTGGGTCGGGGTTGCAGGGGCCGGCCAGCACAGGCGATGTTGTTGCTGTTGGTGTCCCCACCGCTGCTCCTTCGCTCCGCGCTGCTGCACGCCACGTCCAATCCCGCGCTCGGCCTCCGTCTTGGAGCGCAGCCCGATTCAATCGAGCTCCTGGATGCTGCAGAACCTCCAGCGGCTCACTCCACCAACACCTCGACACCAACATATCGACCAATGAACGGCCATCTCCTCACCTCCTGCAGCCATCGCTCGGCCTACGCACCCAGGGCACCTCCTGCAACTTCCCCGCTGTTGTCATGCTTCTGAACGGTCCTTCCATGAGCCGTAGGCCCCGCTGTAAGCCCCGATGCTGTAGGTCCCGACAGTTTAGGTCCTGACACCCTAGGTTTCCGACTTTTTAGCTCTGGACAGTCTAGATCCAAAGGCCTACGCGCCGCCTAATGAAGGTTGCATAGCAACCCACCTCCCGGCCCAGGCGGCCGCCATTGGTGGAGCGGGAGCAGGTGGCCGCTGGTTGGGTGAGGTCACGTGGGGCACGGGGCGGTGACGTCACCTTGTCCCGTATGTGGGAGTGAGATAGTTGGCCACCACTACATATACCCGTTGTACCTGAGTTTGACTTGATTGTATTTATGTGTAGTATGTCTGATCTGTTTTGATAGGATACAAAAACAAAACAATTTACAGAGGGCCAGTTAACCTGTACATCTGTGTGATGTGGGAGGAAACCGGAGCACCCAGAGGAAACCCACGCAGACACAGGGAAAACGTGCAAACTCCACACAGACAGCACATGGGTCGAGCCCGAGTCTCTGGCGCTGTGAGGCAGCAGCACTACCTGCTGCACCACTGCAACGCCCTAAATTTTAAGTACATTCTTTTTTTGAAAAGTAATTTTCAATTTCGAAAATTGTTTTTCTCTTGGACTGTTTTAAAATGTCTCATCAGAGTTACTGAAAAGGTCAAAGTCATTGAGAGGAAAGATGGCAAAATGGCATTTGGGCTTCCAGGAGTTAGGATCTCAGGAGCCACAGATTGAGGGTAACTCAATATTTGTGGACCGCTCGATCTTCTAGAATGGCTTAGAGGGCAGGGTGGCGCAGCTGGTAGTGCCGCTGCCTCAGCGCCAGAAACTCTGGTTCGATCCTGACCTCGGGTGCTGTGTGTGTGTGTGTGTGTGTGTGTGTGTGTGTGTGTGTGTGAGTGTGTGTGTGTGTGTGTGTGTGTGTGTGTGTGTGTGTGTGTGTGTGTGAAGTTTGCACGTTCCCCCAGTGACTTAGATTTAGATTTAGATTTGGAGATACAGCGCGGAAACAGGCCCTTCGGCCCACCGAGTCCGCGCCGCCCAGCGATCCCCGCGCACTAACACTATCCTACACACACTAGGGACAATTTTTTAAAAACATTTACCCAGTCAATTAACCTATAAACCTGCACGTCTTTGGAGTGTGGGAGGAAACCGAAGATCTCGGAGAAAACCCACGCAGGTCACGGGGAGAACGTACAAACTCCGTACAGACGGCGCCCGTAGTCAGGATTGAACCTGAGTCTCCGGCGCTGCATTCGCTGTAAGGCAGCAACTCTACCGCTGCGCTACCGTGCCGCATGGGTTTCGTCAGGGTATTCTCGTTGCCCCCCACATCCCAAAGATGTGCAGGTTTGTGGGTCAATTGGCCCTCTGTAAATGCCCCCCAGCGTGCAGGGAGTGGATGAGAAAGTGGGATAACGTAGAACTAGTTGTGAAACGGGTGATCGGTGGTCGGCGTGGACTCGGTGGATCAAAGGGCCCGTTTCCACGCTGTATCTTTCAATCATTCAATGGCTCTGCAGCCCCATCAGATGTAGGGAACTGAGCACAGCAAGTCTAGCACTGGGAGAAGCCATGCCAGTGAACCTGATCAAGTATAAATTGCCCAGTAATGTATTTTTTCCGTCTGCACAATTGTTGTAATTTGGACTAAATTGATCGCTCCACAAATCGAATAACATGTTTCTGCTTGATTCAATAAGAGCCCCAACATAATTCCACAGTATTTCAGTTTTCACACATAATTATATCGTTCTAATTCTAGTGTAAAACCTTCTCCTGATTCTATCTCTGAATTGACATAATAGATTACTCCCCAAATGTCCACATAAACATGGACACAAATGCTCTTTCCAACACAGTCCAGCTTCTAATACACTGCATGAATATTCAGGCACAATTGAACACAACTAAAACAATTAATGATGTACCACTAGAGTCATATATGCATGAAAAATACAATATCTCACAATCATTGTTTCCTTCATAATGACATAGAGGGAGGCCATTTGGCCTGTTGGCTCCATACTGGCTCACAGGGAACCAATGCAAGTTGTCCCACTCTCCCTCCTTATTTCCCACTACCACTGCGTACTACACTTCAGAATAGGCGATATCAGGCCCCGACTTGCTCTCTTTCTACACCCCTTTGATCCTCTTGTACAAACCAGGAACCGCAGATGCTGGTTCACACAAAAGTGCACAAAGTGCTGGAGTAAATCAGCATCTCTGGAGAACATGGAAAGATTATGTTTCATGTGGAGACCCTTCTTTAGACTGATGTTTGGAGTCGAGACCCTTCGTCTGCGATTCTTTTTACTGTTACGCATACGTTTACAGCCAACTATTAATCCTTGGGATGCGGGAGGAAACCAGTGTGCCTGGAGGGAACTCAGAGGGAATGTTTAAATTCTGGACTCATTGTCACCAGCTGTGCGTATTGTTGCAGCATGTGCCATCTGCAGGGCGAGGCGCTGCCTCAGAAAGGCAGCCAATATCATCAAAGACCCACACCAACCCTGGCCACCAAAGATACTAGAGGAGCAAGATGAACCACTCCGTCGATATCGCCTATTCTGAAGTGTAGTACGCAAAGGAGCGGAATGTCAGCCATTTTAGTAGGCAAAACCCGCCGTTCGTTATGCCTCTCGCAGTGTAATCAGTGTTTTGGGGGAACAGTATGTGTGATGATACCATAAAAATGCAGAATATATCTCATATATCAATTCACAGATATTTGTTATTTTTCTTTTAAAATGTTTCTGCAAGTTTCTGCCTACTAAAATGGCGCCGTGACCTACGACTGTTTTTTTGGGGTCGAGTGGTCTATCTTGCTCTGCTCTATTATCTATGCTGGCCACGCTCTCATTTCACTCCTGCCATCGGGAAGAAGGTACAAGAGCCTGCAAACCGTGACCACCATGTTCAAAATCAGCTTCTTCCCAACAACCATCAGGCTCTTGAACACTACACAATGCTAACCTCAACCACAAACCTCTTTGGACTGCCTTGGCGTAAGCACAAAGGGACTTTACATTGGTATTAACTTATTGAATTTTTATTTACTGTGTGCAAGATATATCTCCTGGATGCACTGGGACGCATCCTCAGTGATGTGACCGGGGGTCATCGGGTGTTTTGGGTCTCACAACATCAGACACCCTCGCCCAGGCGACCCAGCTGGGGTTGATCAGGCCCCGACTTGCGTCCCAGCAGCAACTGCCCACGGATCAGCCCTCTTAATCCAAAGCCATTTTTTTCTCTGCGGCTTCGCTTGCGGATTGAATGGCCCTCTTCTTTGCCAGCCCCGTAATGCCCAATTAGTTGAGGACTTTGCAGAGTGAGCATCCTGCAAAGCCTCTACAGCCCACCTCTATGGGTTCATAGCGTGTCTTCCAGCCTCTGTGCCGGCACATCTCCACCAGCTCCTGGTACTTTGCGCGTTTCCTCTCATTTGCTTCTTCCATACGCTCTACCCAGGGCACTGTCAGCTCCAGAATGATCAGCTGTTTTGTCACTTCGGAGGTGATGATCATGTCTGGCTGGAGTGATGTTGCTGTGATGTGCTGCGGAAATTTCATCTGTTTGCCCAGATCGACGTGCAGCTGCCAGTCAGTGGCCGTGTAGAGGAGGGCCGCCCTTGTATTTGGTTGTGGTCGAGGCTTCTCTCCAGCTTTGACAAAAGTGATTGATTTCTTCGGGGCGTGGTGGTGTTTGCTGCTACTGATGGTAGTGGCTATGCTCTCAGCAACCACCTTAAGCACCTGGTCGTGGCACCACCGATAGCGACCTTCACCAAGGGACTTTGGGCAGCTGCTGAGGAGATGTTCTAATGATCCCCTTCCAGAGCAAAGTGGGCAGGAAGGTGTCACGCTCTTGCCCCAGACGTGGAGGTTTGCTGGGCTTGGTAGGGCATCGTAGACAGCTTGGACAAGGAACCGGACGCGCTGGAAGTCTGCCTGCATGATGTTTGACCAGGTAATCCTGCGCTGCGGTATGCTCTCCCACCTTGTCCACGCTCCCTGCTGCCTGAGCCCCACTGTCCTGCTCACACATTCTTCCCCCACACCTGCTCTGACCTCTTCCTAGATGAGATGGTGTCTCTCCTTGCCCTGGGCCTTGCCAACCAGGGTCTTAGGGAAGTATCCCAAGCCCGCTCAGCCAGTTGCTATGACTCCCACCAATGCCTTTTGTCTTAGGCGTGACTCTGCCACCTCCACTGCTTTCTCCGCCCACCATTTCCTCCCTGTTCTCACCTCGATGCCAGCCGATGACACCTTTTGGCTCCTGGAGTCCCTGTACTGTAGGGCTTTTCTTGTCCGTGCCACCATAAACTCTTCAGTGAGGCCACTGAATGGGAGCTGCAAGATGTTACTGGTCCCGTACAGTGCTGCACTGTTGAGGCTGTGGGGAAGGCCAAGCCACTTGCGGAGAAAGCCACTGATCTACCTTTCGAGGGACTCAACTGTGGTCAATGGAACAGCGTAAACCAGGAGAGGCCACAGGACACGGGGCAGGATGGAATGCTGATAGATCCAGGCCTTGAATCTGCCAGGTAGGCCTGACTTGTCGACTTTGGTGAGCCAGGCTTCAAGGTCTTCGGTGGACTTTTGAATGGCGGCAGAGTCTCTCAGAGTTGCCCCAAGAAGCTTCCCAAACTCTTGATAGGTTTCTCAGTGATGGAGGGAATGGCAGTTCCGGATAATAAGAAGTGGAATTTGTCAGTCACCTTCCCCTTCTTCAGCACCATGGACCTTGACTTGGTTGGCTTGAAACTCATCCTTGCCCAGGTGATAGGTTTCTCAAGACCTTGTAGGATCCACCAACTCCCTGGGACTGATGTAGTGGTGATGGTAAGGTGGTCCATAAAAGCTCTTATTGGGGGCTGTCGTACACCAGACTTGGTTAGGGGGCCTCTGCATTCCACCTTGGCTGACTTGACCACCATGTTCATGGCGAGAGCAAAAAGAATAACAGAAATGGTACAACCCGTTATTATTATTCCTTTTTCAAGCCCATGCCAGTCTGATGTGTCTGACCCAGAAGTCACCCTCAGCCTGAAATGATGGTAATAATCCAGGATCAGGACCTTGATCTATCTGGGAACATGGTGGCGGTGTAGTGCAAGCTCAACCAATCTGTGCGGCATGGAGCCATAGGCATTGGCCAGGTCCAACCACAGAACAACTAGGTCGCCTCTGTTTTCATGGGCTTCTCTGATGAGCTGCGTGACTACTCCAGTGTGCTCCAAGCAGCCGGGAACTCCAGGAATCCCACCCTTCTGCACGGAGGGGTCGATGTAGCTGTTTTTGAGGAGAAACTCAGTTAATCTTCAGGAGACAATGCTGAAAAACACCTTCCCTTCCACGCTCAGCAGCGAGATTGACCGAAACTGATTGATGTTCTCTGAGTTTTCCTCTTTCGGGATTCAATCTCCCTCAGCGCACCTCCACTGGTCGGCAACTCTCCCCCTTTGCCATACCACCTTCAAGATCTTCCATAGGTGTCGAAGGAGCTCTGGGCAGCGCTTGTACACTATGTATGGTACGCCACTAGGGCCTGGAGCAGAGGCCTTGATGACCTCCTCAACCTCCTTCAGACTCGGCTCCCTCAGATTGAACTCTGTTGTTGGGGGGGCTGGGCTGATGAGAGCTTTGTTGGCTTCGAGCTCCTGTTCCCTCATCGGATCGCTCAGGGTGTCACGGGGGAAGCGATTGACTTCATCTGTTGAGCACATGTGTATTATTGTTTATTGTTTTTACAAACATGTTATGCTGCTGTAAGTAAGGATTTAATTGTTCCAATGTCGGTACATATGATGATTAAACACATGAATCCTGACGTTCACCTGATTTCAACGAGATCTGGGTGTCCTAGTGTACCAGTCACTGAAGGTTAGCATGCAGGTACAGCAGGCAGTGAAGAAAGCCAATGGAATGTTGGCCTTCATAACAAGAGGAGTTGAGTATAGAAGCAAGGAAGTCCTTCTGCAGTTGTACAGGGCCCTAGTGAGACCGCACCTGGAGTACTGTGTGCAGTTTTGGTCTCCAAATTTGAGGAAGGACATTCTTGCTATTGAGGGAGCGCAGCATAGGTTCACGAGGTTAATTCCCGGAATGTCGGGACTGTCGTACGTTGAAAAATTGGAGCGACTGGGCTTGTATACTCTGGAATTTAGAAGGACGAGAGGGGGTCTTATTGAAACATATAAGATTATTAAAGGATTGGACATGCCATAGGTCAAATCTTCAGAGCTTTCATAAGTTCATAAGTTCATAAGTGATAGGAGCAGAGTAGGCCAATCGGCCCATCAAGTCTACTCCGTTATTCACTCGTGGCTGATCTACAGTATCTTTCCCTCTCAACCCCGTTCTCCTGCCTTCTCTCCATAGCCCCTGGCGCCTGTACCCCTGGGTTACTGATTGAGAATGATCAGCCACGATCACATTGAATGGCGGTGCTGGTTCGAAGGGCCGAATGGCCTACTCCTGCACCTATTGTCTATTGTCTATTGTACTAATCAAGAATCTATCAGTCTCTGCCTTAAAAATATCCATTGGAACGGGGTACTGATTGAGAATGATCAGCCATGATCACATTGAATGGTGGTGCTGACTCGAAGGGCCGAATGGCCTCCTCCTGCACCTATTGTCTATTGTCTATTGACTTGGCCTCCGCAGCCTTCTGTGGCCACGAATTCCACAGATTCACCACCCGTCTGACTAAAGAAATTCCTCATCATCTGCTTCCTAAAGGAATGTCCTTTAATTCTGAGGCTGTGCCCTCTGGTCCTAGACTCTCCCACTAGTGGAAACATTCTCTCCACATCCACTCCATATCCAGGCCTTTTTTAAAATCCAAGGGCATCGCTGTGTGGTTGGGAAGAATCTCCATCGCCACCTTCTGAAGGGTGAGCAGCCATGCCAACCTTGCCAGCATCTCCCAGAATCCGGGACTGACTCCAGAAAATATTCGGCTTCAATCGGAATGCCAGCCCAGCGCGGCTTGGCAGTCTTGTACACGGTGAAATAATCACTGAACTCGTTAGAGTAATCCTTTGGGAACTGTTGAGATTGGACAATTTTATTCCCATCAAAACAGAATGAGCTCCGATCCCCAGAGAAAATAAATAATGGCTATTCCAGCTGTGAGTAACTTTATAGTTAAAATCAAGCCTTGGTCAAATCAGTACAATGATGTATGGCAGGCAGACAGCTATAGGGACCTCTTTGTTTCCAAAGTCAGTATTACTGTTTATCTGAACTTGCAAATCAGCCTCTCCAGTGAAGCACAAAACAACAAAGATTAAAAGGCAGCTGGACAATTGCAGCTTGAATTGTGCACTTTAATTCTTGCAATTTAGTTCAGTTTAGAGATACGGCACGGAAACAGGCCCTTCGGCCCACCGATTCCACGCCGACCATCGATTACCTATTACCATCGATTACCTATTCACACTAGTTCTATGTTATCCCACTCTCTTATACATACACTGTCTGAAGAAGGGTCTCGACCCGAAACGTCACCCATTCCTTCTCTCCAGAGATGCTGCCTGACCCGCTGAGTTACTCCAGCATTTTGTGTCTGCAGGTTTGTAAACCTGCGATTTACAGAGGTCAATTAACCTATAAACATGCATGTTTTTGGGGATGTGGGAGGAAACCGGAGCACACAGAGGAAACCTATAGGGTCACAGAGAGAACGTGTAAACTCCACAGAGAGAGCAGCTGAGGTCAGGGTCGAACCCGGGACTCTGATACTGTGAGGCCGCGGCTCTACCAGTTGCGCCCCTGTGCCGCCATATTGGTAAAGTTGGGTAACTCAATTCTCTCAACCTACCTATGTGTGGAAGCAGATCTTTTCCAAAATGTCATCTGTCCATTCTGTCCACAGATATCGCCTGAACAGTACAGCACAGGAACAGGCCCTTTGGCCCACCATCTCTGTGCTGAGCATGATGTCAGGTCAATCTTTCTCAATGAAGGAGGGCTGAGGTTCTTGCTGATGTGTGAGGTCCTCGTTGATCTCAATCCTAGTTTCTCCTTGACCTTGGTCATGGTTTCCCATTGATTGTGGTCAGGGTTTCCCATTGACCTAGGTCATGGTTTCCCATTGACCTAGGTCATAGTTTCCCCATTGATCTTGGTCATGGTTTCCAATTGACCTTGGCCAAGATCTCTTATTGATCTTGCTCAACGTTTTCCTTTTGACCTAGGTCAAGGTTCCCCATTGAACTTGGTCAAGATATCTTATTCATTTCTTCTGAGCTATTAGCCCTTAATGAGCTATTTCATGCAACTTAAAGGCAATTTCCCCAAATATTCATAAGAAATTCCATCCATCAAATGGGCGACGTGAAGTAAATTTACAGCAATTAGCATCAAACGTAAAGGTTAAGGCTGGTGTCAATGGTAATTAAATCAATGACACAAGTATGCATCTGCACTGGTATCATATCATATCATATCACATATATACAGCCAGAAACAGGCCTTTTCGGCCCACCAAGTCCGTGCCGCCCAGCGATCCCCGTACATTAACACTATCCTACACCCACTAGGGACAATTTTTACATTTACCCAGCCAATTAACCTACACGGTTGCAAGGTGAGACAATGTCTTTCACCTGCAGCACCAGGAGGAAACATACGCGGTCACAAGAAGAATATGCGGACTCCACACAGACAGCACCCGAGGTCAGGATCGAGCCCGAGTCTCTGGTATTGTGAGGCAGCAACTCGACTGCGAGGAATCCTGAACGTGATGATTGGTACAAAATTGAAAAGTGAAAAGGCCAACCAACGTCTACAAATGACCAAGAAATAATTTGTTGCAGCATAAAGTGCCGACACACACATCTAGATCTCCTTTGCCAGACCGAAGGCCAAACCAGTGAGGGTCTATTGACTGGTGCTTCGCTCTCCCAGATAACAGTAGCTGTCTCTGGGTGTCAGGGAAGATGCCGAACCTTCGATTCTCTGGTTAAGAAGCAATTGAAAGTTCTATGGGTTCAGATACCGACTGTGTTCTGATCATCGAGGAAGTACCTCTTGCTATGAGATACATCGTTCTATTCCTGAGGGCTTGTGTAAGCTGATGTTCCAAGTTGCCCCAAAGGTTCTAGCCATTTCCTACCTCCAGCTCCCCCTCTCTACTTTCAGTATGAAGAAGGGTTTCCACCCGAAACGTCACCTATTCCCTTTCTCCAAGAGACGCTGCCTGACCTGCTGAGTTACTCCAGCACTTTGTGTCTATAAACCAGCACCCATAGTTCCTTCCTACACATTGTTCTGAAGGAACCAAGAAAGTTCCTCAGGAGTGAAGTTCTGAGTCTCAGAGAGCATTTGAGTTTCCAAACTTGTCCCCAAATCTTCTCAAGAAATGTTTATTAACTCACAATCACAATAATACTTTATGAGCCAAGTATGTTTTGCAACATATGAGGAACTTTGTTTGCCATACAGTCATCATAACAATAAAAGGCAACAGGACACACAAAATACATTTTAACATGAACATCCACCACAGTGACTCCTCCACATTCCTCACTGTGATGGAAGGAGATAAAAAAGTTCAATCTCTCCCTTCTTTGTCCTCCAGCGGTCAGGGGGCCTCTAACCTTCTGTTGACGGGACAATCTTGACTCCCGTGGCCGGCGGCGGGCCTTCCTCGTCGGGGCGATCAAGCTCCTGCATCGGAGGGGGGGGGTTTCAGCTCCCCTTGGCCAGGCGATCGGACCCCGGGTCGGGACTAGTCGAACTTCATGCAGGCTGGAGCTCCCGACTGGTCTCAACCGGATACTGCGAGCTCCACGATGTTAAAGTCCGCAGGCCTCGGCCTAGTGCATTTAGTGCGTGATTCGCAATGATCAAGCCTAGAACTTCAAAAGTGGAGGAAATCTCGGTGACTACACGTCTCTCTGCTTGCGTTCATCAATTTTCTCAGAGTAATTCAGACGACAGAATGAAACAGCACTTGCCCTTGACATCCTCAAATACTTTGCACATCCAACTTTTCCAATTACTGCGCTTCACCAGAAGGCTTCAGATTGCCTGCAGGTTACGTCTTTCATCACAAGGGCAGGGCAGGGCTGTCCCAGACAAGGTGCACTCTCAAAACAAGAGACGATATCAAGTCAGAGTGATGGATGGAGTCCAAGATTGTCGGAGTAACTCAGCTACGGGTAGAATATTGGTGACCACAGCATTGTTGCTGAGGTGTGTATGCCTGTTCGGAAGTTCAATGTGGCAGCAAATGTCCTGGCCATTTCTGTTTTTCTTCTAATGCTAAAATCATGAGCGATTTGACGGTATTACTACTAGAGAGAGTTTGTTAAGTTAGCTAATAAATATGCACAGGTCCACCCTGATTTTCCAGCACCCTTGGTTCCAGAGTCTTGCAGGATTATCCGTTTTGCCGGACTAACAGAGGTTACATAATAATAATTCACCGACACACCTCTGCCCACTAATCGTACCCCCCCCGTGTCTCTAGTTTAGTTTAGTTTAAAGATACAGCACGGAAACAGGCCCTTCGGCGATCCTCGCACATTAAGACTAGCCTAAACATACACTAGGGGACAATTTACAAATATACCAAGCCAATTAACTTACAAACCTGTATGTCTTTGGAGCGTGGGAGGAGACCAAAGATCTTGGAGAAAACCCATGCAGGTCATGGGGAGAACGTACAAACTCCGTACAGACAGCACCCGTTGTCAGGATCGAACCCGGGTCCCTAGCGCTGCAAGGCAGCAACTCTACCGCTGCGCCACCGTGCCATTGGTCGCTTCTGGGAGGTTCCTGCAATTAACTCTACCTGATTTAACTTTGTTGAATGTCGCACTTTTGTTTTTTAGTTTAGTTTAGTATCCTGTCACGTGTACCGAGGTACAGTGAAAAGCTTTTTGTTGCGTGCTAACCGGTCAGCGGAAAGACTGCGCATGATTACAAATCAGGCCGCCCACAGTGTACAGATGCAGGATGAAGGGGATAACGCTGAGTGCAAGATAAAGCCCAGTAAAGTCTGATCAAAGATAGTCCGAGGGCCAGCAATGAAGGAGACAGTAGCTGAGGACCGCACTCTAGTTGCGGGGGGAATCCGGAGCTTCCCGGAGAAAACCGACGCCGGTCACGGGAAGAATGGTAAAATCAATGAACTCTTTCGGGACAGAGGCAGACATCCCGAACAAACATGCTCCATGCACAGCGCCATCTATGGCCGCCCAGTGATCCGGTCTGGTTGCCCAGGGAATTTCTAGTGCACTCTCGATATTTTGTCTGGATCATCAGTTGCCTGACCATCAGTTGCCGGGAAATCAGTGGTGGACCAGCAATAAAACTAATTGCGGCCACATCTGGTGGCGACGTGCGCGGCAGGTTTTTTTGCACAAAGGTCGGTGGGTGCCTGGAACCTGCTGCCAGAGGTGGTGGGTGAAAGCAGACGCAATAGTGGCGTTTCAGCATTTTTGCAGGCACGTGGATATGCAGGGAACGGAGGGATATGGATCATGTGCAGGCAGGTGAGATTAGTTGGGTGACATGTCAGGTCAAGATCCTTCTTCAGACGGATAGACAGTCCGAAGGAGGGTCTCAACCCAAAACGTCACCCATACCTTCTCTCCAAAGATGCTGCCTGTCCCGCTGAGTCTCTCCAGCTTTTTAGATTTTTTTTTTTTTAGATTTAGAGATACAGCGCAGAAACAGGCCCTTCGGCCCACCGGGTCCGCGCCGCCCAGCGATCCCCGCACACACTAACACTATCCTACCCCCGCTAGGGACAATTAAAAAAAAACATTTGCCCAGCCAATTAACCTACATACCTGTACGTCTTTGGAGTGTGGGAGGAAACCGAAGATCTCGGAGAAAACCCACGCAGGTCACGGGGAGAACTTACAAACTCCGTACAGACGGCGCCCGTAGTCAGGATCGAACCTGAGTCTCCGGCGCTGCATTCGCTGTAAAGCAGCAACTCTACCGCTGTGCCACCGTGCCGCCCTTCGTCTTGTGTCTATCTTCGGTTTAAACCAGCACCTGCAGTTCCTTCCTACGCAGAGATTAGTTTATCTTGGCATCATGTTCGTCATAGACATTGGGGCCTGTTCCTGTACTGTGCTGTTCTATGTTCCGTGTGCTTTACTTACACCTCAGAGAATTATGGTTCGCGTTGCAGTCGGGAGCTGAAAGTTCAGGGGAGCACTGGGGGAGTGCAGCGTTGTCGAAGCACTGGACATCCGATGAGATGTTACACCGAGACCCGATCTACCATCTCTGACTGATTTAAAAGATCCGGCTTTGTTTCTTTGTACAGCATGAGAGTTATCCCTGCAATCTTCGCCAATATATATCCCACACTAAAACACCACTAAAACAATATTTATTAGACTAAAGATAGACACAGAGTGCTCGAGTAACTCAGCTGGTCAGGCAGCATTAGACTTTAGAAATACAGTATGAAAACAGGCCCTTTGGCCCACTGAGCTTGCATCAAACAGCGATCACCCTGTACACTAGCATTATCTGAAGAAGGGTCTCGACCCGAAACGTCACGCATGCCTTCTCTCCTGAGATGCTGCCTGACCTGCTGAGTTACTCCAGCATTTTGTGAATAAATACCTTCGATTTGCACCAGCATCTGCAGTTATTTTCCTACACTAGCATTATCCTATACACAAGAGTCAATTCACAATATTTACCAAAGCCAATTAACTTACAAACCTGTACATCTTTGGAGTGTGGGAACTCAGCTGGACAGGCAACATCTCTGGAGAAAAGGAATAGAAAAATAGGTGCAGGAGTAGGCCATTCAGCCCTCCGAGCCAGTACTGCTATTCAATATGATCATGGCTGATCGTCCAAAATCAGTACCCCGTTCCTGCTTTCTCCCTGTTCCTACTCTCTCCCCAGATCCCTTGATTCCGTTAGCCCGAAGAACTATATCTAACTCTCTCTTGAAAACATCCAGCGAATTGACCTCCACTGCCTTCTGCGGCAGAGAATTCCACAGATTCACAACTCTCTGGGTGAAAAAGTTTTTCCTCATCTCAGTCCTAAATGGCCTACCCCTTATTCTTACACTGTGACCCCTGGTTCTGGACTCCCCCAATATCGGGCACATTTTAGTGTGCCAAGGAATGGGTGTCTCAACCTGAAATGTCACCTGTTCCTTTTCTCCAGAGATGCTGCCTGACCCACTGAGTCACTCCGGCATTTGGTGGCGATCATTAAACACGGTGCTTGGCCACATCTGGCGGTGGCCGGCGGCCGGCGTGTATTTGCAAAGTGATTCCTTTCCTTCGTCAAGCGCAGGGCTTGTGGTGAGGTGAGAGCGGCTGGGTTTTCTAGATCAGCTCTCGAGGCGTCTGAGGACTGGTCTGAAGAGAGATTATGATGCACTACATCTCCAGGTTCAGCAAGTCATTAGGGAGATGAAATAGGATCACCATGCTATGTTCATTTTCAAGAGAGCTCAATTCAACATAAATGATTCTGAATAGTTTTTTTGTTCGAACAAAGTCTGTCGTCAATTATAATTGAAAGGTTTTGTCAGGGCTAATGCCAGTAACTAACAAGTATAGTGCTCTTCAACCAACCTATTAGTGTATCGAAAAGAATTTGAGAGAACATTTTACTGTGCTGGTGCGTGAGGCAACAGGTCAGAATGCAGGGCTATTTGCTTGGCAATTTAAAACGCTGATTAATTGTGCTGCATAGATTAAAACACTTGCTACTGCACCTGTTCCCTCAGGCAGTCCGTAACACCCTGAGGCAGACCGTGACACATAAACTATTGTGCGTTCTCCTTATTTATCCATCATAAAGTGGATGACCATAAGACATAGGAGCAGAATTAGGCCATTCGGCCCATCGTGTCTACTCCGCCATTCGATCATGGCTGATCTATCTTTCCCTCTCAACCCCATTCTCCCGCCTTCTCCCAAGTTAGTTCAGTCTATTGTCACGTGTGCTGAGGTTCAGTGAAAATCTTTTGTTGCGTGCTAAACCAGTCAGCAGAAAGACAAACCGCGATTGCAATCGCGCCATTTACAGTTCATAGATACATGATAAGGGAATAAGGTCAAGCCAGCAAAGTCTGATCAAGGGTGGTCCGGGGGTCACCAATGAGGTAGACGAATACATTCAAGAGAGAGCTAGATAGAGCTCTTAAGGATAGCGGAGTCAGGGGGTATGGGGAGAAAGCAGGAACGGGGTACTGATTGAGAATGATCAGCCATGATCACATTGAATGGCGGTGCTGGCTCGAAGGGCCGAATGGCCTACTCCTGCACCTATTGTCTATTGTCTATTGTCTACTGTTAGTTCAGCACTGCTCTCTGGTTGCGATACCTTAACTCCCCGTTACCTTTGGCATCCTTACCACTGACGAACCTATCAACCTGTGCTTTAGAAATACCCAAGGACTTGACCTTCACAGCCGTCTGTGGCAATTAATTCCACAGATTCACCACCCTCTGGATAAATAAATCTCCTTTCCAAAGTTGTGTCCTTTTATTCTGAGGCTGTGCTCTCTGGTCCGAGACTCTCCCACTAGTGGAAACTTCCTCTCCACATCCACTCTATCCAGGTCTTTCTTACACCTGATGATTTTTATATCCGTTGCTGCCTGTGGAATTTATATTGGAATTTCAAATTCAATTAAAAATCCTTTAAAACGCTTTTAACTGATTAAAACTATTGCACGAGCATATCATTTGACAAAAATAACTTTCCTCCTCGCTGGGCTTAATCACTTAATCAGGTTTAGGTTTATTATTGACACGTACACTGAGGTAGCATCAAAAGGTTTGTTACCTGGTCTGCAATCAGGTCAGATGATATGTAGAAACAAACTGCAGATGCTGGTTTGCAAAAAAAAAGACAGAGAGTGCCGGAATATCTCAGTGGGACAGGCAGCATCACTGGAGAACATGGATAGTCTGCAGTAGGACACCCATCCATAATGTCACCTATCCATGTTCTCCAGAGACGCTGCCTAACACACTGAGTTACTCCTCTAGACTCCAGCATCTGCAGTTCCTTGTTTCTCTGTTTGTGTTGTGTTCATTTGTACAAATGGCTACAGCGCACGTTTTAAGATGCCATAGATTTGCACACATTGGGGTCAGTCTGTGAAACACAAAGCACTCACAATTTCTCTGTAAAATTCAATGCTCGCCCATGCCTGTCCCGTGCTCTTTTTGAGACAGTACCACTAAAAAGTTAAAAACTGGGTTTTCAAATTTCTACAGTTTTTAACCACCGACATTCCCTCTTCCTTGGCTGCACGGCCTTTCTGGATTATCAGTTCTGCTGGACGGACGGGTGTCAACGGTGCCGGAACGTTCCGCCTAGGCCGCTGGAGGGGCCGAGATGCCGGCCGGCAAAGTCGACCTGGATAGAGCTCTTAAGGATAGAGGAGTCAGGGGGTATGGGGAGAAGCCAGGAACGGGGTACTGATTGAGAATGATCAGCCATGATCACATTGAATGGCGGTGCTGGCTCGATGGGCCGAATGGCCTCCTCCTGCACCTATTGTCTATTGTCTATTTACTTCGGAATCGGCAAATGGGAACGGATGTGCATGCTGCAGCCGGGGGGGGCCGGAGTTCCAGAGCCCCGACTGCAGGAGGCAAATTCGACCCGCCGATTGGCCACGGGGGTCCTGATGAGGTAGAAATTGGCCGCTTCACCCGGCCTGGGCGCCACTTTTTCAGGTGGACTTCCGTGTGGGAGGGTGGGGGGGGGGGTTCAAGAGAAGTCTCGTAATTTTGCCCAGGTTAAAGGAGGTGCCAGACCACCAATTGACGGAAAATCGGTGATGGATCATAGTACAAAAAAATGACTAAGATTTAAAAAAAATAAAAAATTAAATTAGGCAGCCAGGCCCCTAAACAGCTTCAGCAGCTTATAGGATCATGATCCACCAACGGCCAGGAACGATATGTGTACTGGCACTGTTTTGTCTCCACACTTTGCACTTAGTTCCTGCCTCTTCTGTCATGCAGTTTTGCAACAGTAGGTTTCACTGCCACCAATAGAGGGGGTTATAAGCAAATTTCCTGGGTGCACAAATTAGCAAATGAACCCATGTACGTATTGGGATGGAGACACAAGGAACTGCAGATGCTGGATTGTTGCGTAGAATACAAAGTGCTGGAGTGGCTCAGGCAGCATCTGTGGAGGGAATGGACGGACGATGTTTTGGGTCGGGACCTTTCTTCAGACTGATTGTAGTAGCGGGAGAAAGCTGGTGAAGAGAGGTGAGGATGGGGAAACGGAGAACATGTAGGAAGGAACTGCAGATGCTGGTTTATACTGAAGATTAGCACAAAGTGCTGGAGTGCCTCAGCGGGTCAGGCAGCATCAGTCTGAAGAAGGGTTCCGAAGGGTTGTGTTCAACGTGGACTCCTGCATCTGCAGTTCCTTGTGTTTCCAGCTTATTGATGTTTTATGCCGGTAACTTAAGTGCATTTGCTGAAGTCCTTTATCCTTGTTAAAAGAAAAGAAAACTTTATGGGGCAAGAAAGCAAGATGAAAGGCGATATGATTCTAGGTTTCAACACTTAGAGTCTTGTCAAAGGTAATGAAGGAGAATGTACACTGGGAAAAATAAACGGCTTGCATTTCACAGTGGCTTTTGCATCCTTCTGAATAACTACACACACCTTCCAAAGTGCAGTCACTGTTATGTTAGTTCAGTTTAGTTTAGAGATACAGCGTGGAAACAGGCCCATCGGCCCACCGAGTCCGCACCGACCAGCGATTCCCGCACATTAACACTATCCTACACACACTAGGGACAATTTACAATTGTACCGAAGTCAATTAACAAACCTGTACATCTTTGGAGTGCGGGAGGAAACCGGAGATCACGGTGGAAACCCACGCAGGTCACGGCGGGAACGTACAAACTCCGCACAGACAGCACCCATTGTCAGGATCGAACCCAGGTCTCTGGTGCTGTAAGGTAGCAACTCTACCGCTGCCCCGCTGTGCCACCCACAATGTCCTGGGAGGTTCCTGCAATTGACTCTATCTGACTTAGCTTTGTTGTACATTACACTTTAGTTTTTTGGTTTAGTTTAGTCGATTATTGTCACGTGTACCGAGGTACAGTGAAAAGCTTGTTATTGCGTGCTAGCCAGTCAGCGGAAAGACTGTACATGATTACAGTCCACAGTGTACAGATACTGGATAAAGGGAATAACGTTTAGTGCAAGATAAAGTCCGATTAAAGATAGTCCGAGGGTCGTCATTGAGGTAGATGGGAGGTCAGGACTGCACTCTAGTTGTTGGTGGCATGGTTCAGTTGCCTGATAACAGCTGCGATGTAAACCATCTTTGGGATTTAGGCGGAGCAGCATTCAGGACAACACACGACAGGGGCGTGATTCAGATAAAGACAGCTTTTGTGGACCGTGTTCTGATTACACTGGGTCGGAGTCAAAGCAATCATTTGTAACCTCAACGTTGACCCCCTTCGGAATCACTTTTCACTTTTTGCCAGGCAATTGTGCTGCTTTGGCGAGAGGCCCTTTGAGTAATTGCGGGGTGGAAATAGCGAAAACACAGAGAGTAACATTTGGCCCAGAACCAGGTGGAAACCACAAGAAATTTAAAATATCGCAAAGCTGCAGTGCATGTGAGTATAATACCTGGCGTACAGCATCACCCAGGATTAATCCTGACTACTGGGTTCAATCCTGTCTGTATGGAGTTTGCACGTTCTCAAAATGGCTCACCTGCAGTCCGCTTGTCTTTTGTGTTTTTTGTTGTTTTTTGTCTTAATTGTAGTGTTTAGATGTGATGGAGTGTTTTTTGTGATTGTGTACTATGTGGGTGGGGGGAGGGGAACTGTAAAATTGTCTCTTCCGAACGGAGACCCGACCTTTTGTTTCTGGGTGGTGTCTCCGTTCCCGCTGCGGCCAACCATCGGCCAAACACCTGGAGGTGGCGGCCTCCAGCTGGGATCACCTGGGCTCTGGTTGGCAGAGCCCGCGGACCGGACTGTACTTACCATCTACGTTGCTGGCTGTCTTCGGAGGCTGTGGTGGCGCTGCGGGAGCAGCTGTGACTCGCCTTCGGAGGCTCCGGAGGCTTCGGCCGCGGGTAGCGGCAGCGTCTTCGCCCGCCCCGAATCGCGGGGCTTGGGTCGGCCCGCCGCGGACCTCTCACCATCCGGCATGGCCTGGAACGTGGCAACTTCAACAGCCTGACTGCGGGAGAAGACGGCAGGGGAAGAGAAAATACATTCTGGCCTTCCATCACAGTGAGGAGGTGACTGGAGGAGACTCACTGTGATGGATGTTTCTTTTTTTTGTTTTGTGTTGGTTTGTGATTGTGTGTGTTATTGCTTATTTTTATTGCTCTTATTGTTGGACTGTGGGTGACGAAATTTCGTCCAAAAGACTTGTTTTTTTGGATGACAATAAAGGTAATTCTGATTCTGATTCTGATTCTGATTCTGATTCTGATTCTGATTCTGATTCTGACTCTGATTCTGATTCTGATTCTGATTCTGATTCTGATTCTGATTCTGATTCTGATTCTCCATGTGACCGTGTTGGGGTTTCTCCAGGTGCTCTCGTTCCCTCCTACATCCCAAAGACGTGTGTGGGTTTGTAGGTTGACTGGCTTTTGTAAATTGTAAATTGTAAATTGTCCTTAGTGTGTAGGATAGTGCTAGTGTACGGAGTGATCTCTGTTCGGCGTGGACTTGTTGGGCCGAAGGGCCTGTTTTCCATTATGGATCTCTCATGGACCCTTCCTCAGACTCATTGTACAAAAGTACAATTTACAATGTATTTTTAAATCGCTCCTGGAGTGTAGGGAGTGGTAGAATCTGATTGGCACTGACGAGAATATAGGGAGATTCAAAGATGGGATTAACACAGGATGAATGTAAAAGGGTCCTGATCCAAATCTTCACCGATCCATGTTCTCCAGGGGTGCTGCCTGACCTGCTGAGTTACATCCAGGTTAATTGGCTTCTATAGGATTGTCCCTAGTTTCTAGGGTAGAACTAGCAAACTCGGTGGTCCGAAGGGTCCTTTACCATGCTGTATCTCTGAACTAAATTAAACGTTCAAGGATGCCAAACATTGTAATTGGCATCAGGCACTTCTTCATCATAAAAAGAGAAGCTTTTTGCACAGGTATAAAATATGCAACATTCAATGTGCAAAAGAAGCTTTTTAAAAAGTCTTTGCAAGATTTTAGAAATAGAGTCATAGATTCAAACAGGCCCTTCAGCCCTAATTGCCCATGCCGAACTAGATCCTCCAACTATACTAATCCCACCTGCCGGTGTTTGACCCTTATCCCTCTAAATCGTTTCTGTCCATGTGGCTGTTGGATAATTCAGCGGTTCAGACTGCATTCCTGGATCAGTGATGTTTCAGGTCAGGATTCCTCTTCGATCTTTTAAATGTACCTGTCTCAACCTTTTCCCTCTCAGCTTAAACCTATGTCCTCTGGTTCTTGATTCCCCTATGACTTGATTCTCCTATGTGATTCTCCTACTCTGGGTAAAAGAGTCTGGGCATTCACCGCATCTATTCCACTCATGATTTTACTTCCATAATCATCCTCCTGCACTTCAAGGAATAAGGTCCCCTAGCCTGCTCAACCTTCCCCTTTTGCTCAGGTCTCCTGGTCCTGGCAGCATCCTCGTAAATCTTCTCTGCACCCTTTGCAGCTCAACACCATCCTACTAAGAGCAGGGTGACCAGACGAGTGGCACTGGTGTGGCGAAAGGAATCTTCATTTAAAAACTGGGTCTTTGGAATCTATTGCCAGGGAAAAACCAACAAAATCCGAAATTCTATTAGAAAATCTACTCAACTCAACCACTTGCGTTTTCCTATTCTTTCGTAGAGTTCTGTGTTCTGCGGTTAAGGCACCAATTAAAGCACTTCAGCTAGTTGTGTAGCTGTGATTTTAGAGGTACAGCGCGGAAACAGGCCCTTTGGCCCATCGTGTCCGCACTGACCAGAATCACCCTGCACCACAGTACTATCCTACACACCAGGGACAATTCATAATTTACAGACAACAATTAACCTACAGACCTGTCCGTCCTTGGAGTGTGGGAGGAAACCGACGAAAACCCATCTTGTCACAAGGAGAACGTAAAAAACTCCGTACAGACAGCACTCGTGGTCAGGATCGAACCCGGGTCTCTGGCGCTGTGAGGCAGCAACTCTACAGCTTCGCCACTGTGGGTACAGCCTTTCTGTAGACAATCTGTGAATGCTGGTATATTCTGACACAAAGCACTTTAATTTGTCATCAGCAGAAAGTTAAAAGATCTTATTAAATTCAATGGTGAAATTGTTCAAATTTATTGCCTGACTGAATGGGAATGGGACTTTTGATTAATGCCACTGAATGGGATGTTCAGCACTCTGGCAAGTCAGGCAGGGAATGCAGACAAGATGTAAGCATAGAAAGGGCGATGATTTTCTGTTGAAAATTGATTTTTGGTTGAATTTTAGTTCATCAATCTGATGAAGGGTCGCGACCCAAAATGCCACCTGTCCATGTTCTCCAGAGATGCTACCTGACCTACCGAGTTACTCCAGCACTTTGAGTATTTTTTCCCCTCGGAAACCAGCATCTGCAGTTCCTTGGGTCCCTCTTGAATTCCGGTTGATTGATTCTCAAAAAGATAAGAAGACTTTCTCAATGCATTCTCTATCCTCTCTGGCATGAGAGGTAGAGGCGAGACCAGATAGAAGTACATCAGATTTTGAGAGGAGTAGAGAGAGTAGACAGTCAGAACCTTTTTCCCAGGGTGGGAATGTCGAGGGCTTGAGTTCTAGAACGGAGATGAGGAGGAATTTTTTAGAAATAAGACGAGGAAGAATTTCTTTATCCAGAGGGTGAATCTGTGGAATTCATTGCCACTGACAACCTTGGCGGTGAAGTCAATGGGTATTTTTAAGACAGACTAGACCAAGTGGACCCGTTGGGCCCAAACCTCTCCTGCATTGGTGCAGCACCCTCCCCTCCTTCCCTCTCCACTCTCCCCCTCCCCCTCCCCTCTCCCTCCCCTTCCCCCCTCTCTCTGCCCCTCCCCCTCCCCCTCCCCCTGCCCCTCCCCCTCTCTCCACCTCCCTCCCTCCCCCCCCCCCCCCCCTCCCTCCATAGGAGATAGATTTAAACTTTTAAATGTGAATAACTTTAAAAATATAACACCGATTTCAATGAAACTTCTCCCATTAGCACCAAAGGGACGACGGTGAGTAAGGTGGGCCTAAAATGATCGTGCTATCGTGTACCGTTTTGGCTGTAGTCCAGGAACAAACAAACTAACAAACAAACGAGAGTTTTAGTATATAGATATTAGGTTCTTGATTAGAGATGTTCTTGGCATCATGTTTAATAAGGGCATCAAGGTTATGGGGAGAAGGCAGGAGAATGGGGTTTAAGAGGGGAAAAATGGATCAGCCAGGATTGAATGGTGGAGCAGACTTGATGGGCCGAATGGCCTAAATCTGCTCCTATGAATTGTGGTCTTGTGGTCATATCGCATTGTTATAAGGTGAGAGGGGGAAAGGTTAATGGAGATGTGGGTGTCCTTTTTTACGCAGAGGGTGGTGAGTGCCTGGGCCACTGTCAGGGGTGGTGGTGGCGGCTGATATGATAGTGGTGTTTACGAGGCTTTTAGATAGGCACATGGGTATTCAGGAAATCTAGGGACATGGATCATGTGCAGGCAGAGATTTGTATAATCCGGCATTATGTTCGGCACAAACATTGTGGGTCAAAGGGCCTTTTCTTTAGACTTTATACTCATAGCGTGGAAACAGGCCCATCGGCCCACCGAGTCTGTGTCGACCAGCGATCACCAGTACCGCCTTGTACACGAGGGACAATGTACAATTTACAGAAGCCAATTAACCTACAAACCCGCAAGTCTTTTGAGTGTGGGAGGAAACCGGAGCACCCGGAGACAGCCCACGTGGTCTCAGGGAGAAGCTACAACACTGTACAGACAGCACCTGTGGTCAGGCGTGAACCGGGATCTCAGGCGGTGTAAGGCAGCAGCTCTACCGCTGCTCCACCGTGCCGCCTACAGATCGTGCGCTGTACTGTTCCACATTCTGTGCTAATGTTGCTAATGAATCTATTAACCTCTCTGCATTACAGTCCCCTGCCTACTTTAACAATGGTAAATCTGCTTACAATAAATGCTTTTCTCTTTGCACACACAATCACACAAGGAATACCGGGGCAGATTGTAAAATAGCCACAGATTCCATTCAACCTTTAGTCAGTGTGACTTCGTCTTCTTGCGTGTGGCGTGCATCAGAGTGCACAACCTATGGCGTATGGCGTGTTGCGTGTGGCACGCACAATCTAATAGTCAGTGTGACTAGATGATTACTAAAGACTTCAATGTGTTTGACGTAGAAAACAGCTTCTCTCCAATAAGGGTTGTAATGTTGCAATTATGTCCTCGTTTGTCACACGTGGTCACAGGGAAAAGGTACAAATTCCTTACACGCGTACAAACGCCGTACGGACACACCCGTGGTCAGGATCCAACCCGGGTCTCTGCGCTGTAAGGCAGCAACTCTACCGCTGCGCCACCGTGCCACCCTATATGAGGTGCTGTTCCTCCAGTTTGTGTTTGGCTTCGCCCTTTGTCACTACACCACTCTGGCCGGCTGCAACTGTACTGAACGCCTTGATAAAGTCCTCGGTGCTTAATGCTTCCGTGAGGAATTAAAAGCTAAGATCAGCAAGAAAGCTTCTTTTTAAACTTCTCGCGTTAGCTTTGGAGGTCCAGAATTTCATCATGTTTGAAAGTGCAAGCCAAGCGCCTTCCTTTTTGCTGCGGTTTTTATGTATTCAAATTGAATTTTTCCTACTTATCACAAATGGCTGACGTTACATTGTGCTTGCTCCCGTACACAAATAGTACTTTCAAACCCACACACCGTGCCCTGGTAGGGCCAAAACAAAGAGCAAATATAAAGAAAAGCTAAGTGTTTAAGTGCTGAACGTCTGCTCTCCAACACATAACCACTTTGTCACACTAATCAATTCTCACTTTTCTCTATCTGGGACAGAGAGGCAAAATCAATGCCATTATTTTAAACTCCAGCTTTCAAAGCTAAATACTTTTATTTTGTTGATATTCCCCCATCCCCCACCCTAGAAGGCTCATTATATTTAATCAGATATCCATAGTAATGGTTCAATGGTTCTTTTATTATCATGTGTACAGTGAAATACATTTTTTGCACACAGATCAGTAAGATTATTGCCACACATAAGGACTGCTCGACTAAGTACCGAATACATAGAAACAGCACGGTGGCGTGGCAGTAGACCTTCTGCCTCATGGCATCAGAGACCTGGGTTCAATCCTGACCATGGGTGCTGTCTGTACGTTCACCGCGTGATCGCGTGGGTTTTCGCCAGGTGCTCCAGTTTCCTCCCACACTCCAAAGACGTACAGGTTTGTAGGTTAACTGGCCTCAGTAAAGAATGTGAATTGTCTCTCGTGGGTAGGATAGCACTGGTGTACGGGGTGAACGCTGGTTAGCGTGGCCTCAGTGGAGTTATCCATACAGGGTGATCGCTGGTTAGCGTGGACTCGGTAGAGTTATCTGTACGGGTTGATCACTAGTTAGCGTGGACTCGGTAGAGTTATCCGTACGGGGTGATTGCTAGTTAGCGTGGACTCAGTGGAGTTATCTGTACGGGTTGATCGTTTGTTAGTGTGGCCTCAGTGGAGTTATCTGTACGGGTTGATCGTTTGTTAGTGTGGACTCGGTGGAGTTATCTGTACAGGTTGATCGCTAGTTAGCATGGACTCGGTGGAGTTATCTGTACAGGTTGATCGCTAGTTAGCGTGGACTCGGTAGAGTTATCCCAACATTGAATAAGGCAAAACACTTCCCAGGGCACTTTCCTGATGAGATTATTTGTGGCCAGCCCTGATTGATGCCCATCTTTGCTCGCCTCTAACTCTTTGCCCAACCACCCGCAACTTTCAGACTGAAGAAGGGTCCCGACCCGAAACGTCACCCATCCTTTTTCTCCAGCGGTACTGCCTGGCCCACTGAGTTGCTCCAGCACTCTGTGGCTATCTTCGGTATAAACCAGCACCTGCAGTTCCTTCCTACATATTTTGTCTGCTCCATTGCGAAATCTCCTCAAGGTAAGGCTACTTTGAGGAAGTTCCCCCCCTCTCTCTCTCCGCTGGGATAAAAGTCCCCCATCCCCTCTCTACTTTCATTCTGAAGAAGGGTTCCGGCCCGAAACGTCGCCCATCTCGTGTTGGGACCCCTCTCCAGATCGACGGAGGGTCTAAAGAAGGGTCCCAACCTGAAACGTCACCTACCCATGTTCACCAAAGATGCTGCCCGACCCGCTGAGTTACTCCAGCACTTTGTCTCTGTCTTTGGTATAAACCAGCATCTAGCAGTTCTTCGTTTCTACAAGCCAAGTTTGCCTGTGCAGTTGGATAAAAACTGAACGGGGGGGAACATCACCCTCAGTTTGAGGGGGAATGAGGTACATTCAACTGCAACCCTGAAACCCTTTGAAGCCAAAGGAATCGATTCGTCACCCATCCTTTTTTCTCCATAGATGCTGCCTGACCCGCTGAGTTTCTCCAGCACTTTGTGTCTATCTTCGGATTTGATACTTTGGTCGCACAAGGCAACATTCTTTGTGGAATCTGGTTGAGTTGCCTGCAACGTTGGGGATGTATGGCGATGTTTGCCAATTCACCGGGGGGTGGTGGTGCATCAGCTACCTCATTCTGTTTTTGACGGATATTATGCATCTGATTTTGTGTATGTGCAAAGCAGTGGCCTGTGATTGTCGCCACTTGCCAGTGTAGTGTTTGACACGTGAGTGGTGTCGTCCGGGACAATCATCCTGTCATCTTTGTCGGATGGATTCATTCATTCAACGAGGGTTGTAAAAAGCAAGGGACTGACAGCGCTTCGTTCCCCTTCAGACAGGGGTTAATGTTTGCCTCTGCCATTTCAGAACGCCAATGTTCTCAAAAGCACTCAGTAGATTACAGGGACTGAGAGACGTCAAGTGGCATGGTAATTGGAAATATGCATCAGGAGCGGACCTTGTCTGCAGCCATTTAAATGAAGGTCTCAAATAGAACATCAGACCCAATTCAAACATGGTCATCGTGTGGCAGTGTCACAAGGGCCAGGTTCACGAAACAATGCAATGCGCCGCTCAGTTTCACGAAGAAATAAAACAATGGGGGTTCCTGGACTGTGAAAAAAACAGTGCACGCCTGTGGACGGGTGGTTCCGAACAAGAACAATGGTGGCACAGAGGTAAAGTTGCTGCCTCACCGCACCAAAGACCCAGGTTCGATCCTGACTACGGGTGCTGTCTGTACGGAGTTTGCACCTTCTCCCTATGACCATGTGGGTTTTCCCCGGTTTCCTCCCACACTCCAAAGACATGCAAATTTTTAGGTTAATTGGCCTCTATAAATTGTCCTGAGTGTGTGCAATAGAGCTAGTGTACGGGGGGATCGTTCTATGGCGCAGACTCGGTGGTCCGATGGGCCTGTTTCCACACTGCATCTCTAAACTAAACTGAACTAAACAGAACTAAACTAATCTGTATCATTGTATCACTTTGTAGGCTTTGTCCCACCCCAACATATTTCCCAGCCCCCCCCCCCTCCCCCTCCACCCTCCCCCTCTTCTCACTTCATTTTGTCCCTTTATTTCCATTCTCTCATGATGCATTCCTGGATTCTCTAAATAACCTAATCTCTGCTGAGATACACAAGGAGCTGGAATCTAAAGCAAAACACAAATTGCTGGAGGAACTCAGCGGGTCAGGCAGCATCTCATGCAGGGCAGCATGGTGATGCAGCGGTAGAGTTGCTGCCTTACAGCTCCAGAGATCCAGATTCGTTCCTGACTACGCAGATTGTCTGTGTGGAGATTGTACATTCACCCTGTGACCTGTGTGGGCTTTTTCCGGGTGCTCCGGTTGCTCCGGTTTCTTCCCACACTCCCGGCACGGAGGCACGGTGGCGCAGCGGTAGAGTTGCTGCCTTACAGCGAATGCAGCGCCGGAGACTCAGGTTCGATACTGGCTACGGGCGCCGTCTGTACGGAGTTTGTACGTTCTCCCCGTGACCTGCGTGGGTTTTCTCCGAGATCTTCGGTTTCCTCCCATACTCCAAAGACGTACAGGTATGTAGGTTAATTGACTGGGTAAAAATTGTCGCTAGTGTGTGTAGGATAGTGTTAATGTGCGGGGATCGCTGGGCGGCACGGACTCGGTGGGCCGAAGGGCCTGTTTCCACGCTGTATCTCTAAATCAAAAAAAAATCTAAATCCCAAGACGTGCACGTTTGTGGGTTAATTGGCTTCTGTGAATTGTAAATTGTCCCTAGTGTGCAGGATAATGTTAGTGTATGCAGTAATCGTTGGTCAGCATGGACCCGGTGGGCCAAACGACCCGTTTCCACATTATAGCTCGAAAGTCTAAGGTCTTAAATCTGTGCGGGGAATGAACATGTGAGATTTCGGGTCGACATCCTTCTTCAGACTGACCCAAAGAACCATAAGTCTGAAGAAGGTTCCCCACACAAAACATCACCTGTCCATATCCAACAGGGATGCTGCCTGACCCGCTGAGTTACTCCAGCACTTTGTGTTCTGGTCATGTAAGCTCCGAGCCGAGCTTACATTGTGACATGTCAAGTGTATAAAATCATGAGAGGAATAGACCGGATACTCTTGCGCAGAGTAGGGGAATCGAGGACCAGAGGACATAGGTTTAAGGTGAGGGGGAAAAGATCTTATAGGAATCTGAGGGGTGACTTTTTCACACAAAGGGTGGTGGGTGTATAGAACAAGCTACCAGAGGAGATAGTTGAGGCAGGTACCATCACAATATTTAAGAAACATTCGGAAAGGTACATGGATAGAACAGGTTTGGAGGGATATGGGCCAAACGCAGGCAGGTGGTACTAGTGTAGCTGGGACATGTTGGCCGGTGTGGGCAAGTTGGGCCGAAGGGCCTGTTTCCACACTGTATCACTCTATAACTCTATGAATATGGGACAGGATGCAGTGTGCTTGAATGCCAAAATAAAGATCCTTCAGGTGTTGAATTTCTGGTCAAGAATCCTGGCTAAGAATGGGGGCAGGGAAGTGAAGGCTTCATACTATATGTTGAGTTAGCCATGGCAGATAGACTTTAAAAAAGATGAAAGGTAAGATGATACTTTGTCTCATTAGTCTTCAGGGGAGAGAATTATATTTGATCAGAAGGGCTTCAAATGAGACCCTGGAGACTGCATTGAATTCATTACAGAGTTTTGCATCCTGCTTACAAAGGACACAATTAAGTGTTACTGTTTTCTATTCACAGTCAGAAGCGGGAAGAATCCTTTGATACTTTCTTAATTGCTCGTAGCTAATAGTGGTTTAGCAAATCTGAAGGGCGACGTTCAGCAGAGATTAGAACTAAACACTAAGTGTTGGAGGATCTCAGCGGGTCAGGCAGCATCTGTGGAGGGAATGGACAGGCAACATTTCCGGTCGCGATCCTGCTTCAGACTGGTTTAATTTAATTTAATTTATAGACAATAGACAATAGACAATAGGTGCAGGAGGAGGCCATTCGGCCCTTCGAGCCAGCACCGCCATTCAATGTGATCATGGCTGATCATTCTCAATCAGTACCCCGTTCCTGCCTTCTCCCCATAACCCCCTGACTCCGCTATCCTTAAGAGCTCTATCCAGCTCTCTCTTGAATGCATTCAGAGAATCGGCCTCCACTGCCTTCTGAGGCAGAGAATTCCACAGATTCACAACTCTCTGAGTGAAAAAGTTTTTCCTCATCTCAGTTCTAAATGGCCTACCCCTTATTCTTAAACTGTGGCCCCTTGTTCTGGACTCCCCCAACATTGGGAACATGTTTCCTGCCTCTAACGTGTCCAACCCCTTAATAATCTTATACGTTTCGATAAGATCTCCTCTCATCCTTCTAAATTCCAGTGTATACAAGCCTAGTCGCTCCAGTCTTTCAACATATGACAGTCTATTTAGTCTAGTTTATGATTGTTACATGTACTGAAGTACAGTGAAAAGCTTTTTGTTGCTTGCTATCCAGTCAGAGAAAAGACTGCACATGATTTCATTCAAACCGTCCACAGTGTACAGATACAGGATGAAGGGTATAACGTTTAGTGCAAGATAAAGTCCAGTAAAGTCTGATTAAAGTCCAATTTTGGATTGGATTTTGTCCGATCCAAAAGGTGTGAAGTTCTCCAATGAGGTAGATGGGAGGTCAGGACCGCTCTCTAGTTGGTGAGAAGATGGTTCAGTTGCCTGATAACAGCTAGGAAGAAACTATCATGTTCCCAATGTTGGGGGAGTCCAGAACAAGGGGCCACAGTTTAAGAATAAGGGGTAGGCCATTTAGAACGGAGATGAGGAAGAACTTTTTCAGTCAGAGAGTGGTGAAGGTGTGGAATCCTCTGCCTCAGAAGGCAGTGGAGGCCAGTTCGTTGGATGCTTTCAAGAGAGAGCTGGATAGAGCTCTTAAGGATAGCGGAGTGAGGGGGTATGGGGAGAAGGCAGGAACGGGGTACTGATTGAGAGTGATCAGCCATGATCGCATTGAATGGCGGTGCTGGCTCGAAGGGCTGAATGGCCTACTCCTGCACATATTGTCTATTGTCTATTGTCTATTGTCTATCCCTGAATGTAAAGGTATGCTTTTCAAACTCTTGTACTTCTTGCATGATGGCTCCACAGACCTGTCTGTAGAAGGGACCCGACCTGAAACACTGTCTGTCCATTCCTTCCGCAGATGCTGCCTGACCTGCTGAGTTCCTCCTGCACTTTGTGTTTTGTTCAGGATTCCAGCACCTGGAGTCTCTCGTGCCGGCACAGATCAGGTTATTTATAGGAATCCACGAATCCAGCCTGCGAGAATGGCTACGATAGACTCAAAACGATGGAGTATCAGCAGGTCAGGCAGCATCTCTGGAGAAAAGGAATAGGTGACGTTTCGGGTCGAGACCCTTCTTCAGACTGAAAGTCTGGGGAGAGGGAAACAAGAGATATGGAAAGGTAGAAGGAACTAATTAATGAAAGGTTTGAAAAGAACAAATCAAAGCCATCAACTATGATCAAGGAAAGGTTGGAGCCCACAATGTTCCATTGTTGGCTGTGGAAGAGGTGATAATGCATGGATACAACAGTGCAGGACGACAGTAAAACTAGTAAGTGGACCAGGGTGGGGGAGGGACGGAGAGAGAGGGAATGCAAGGGTTACTTGATGTTAGAGAAATCAAGATTCATACCGCTGGGTTGTAAGTTGTCCAAGCGAAATATGAGGTGCTGTTCCACCAATTTACGTTTGGCCTCACTCTGACAGTGGAGGAGGCCCAGGACAGAAAGGTCAGTATGGGAGTGGGAAGGGGTTTAAAGGGGGAAAGAATGGCTTGACATGGGACAAAGTTAAAATTAGTAACGCTGGTTTCCCCAAACAACTATAATACAAAATGCTTTTATTCAAACAAACACATGTACAGAGTAGTAACAAAATCAAGACTGCCATTGGCAGTTTACAAACACACAGTTATCAAATTAGAATATTGTCAACTTCATCTTCAATGCACCCGATGACCCGCGGCGACCAGCGCTCACGGAAAGTCCCAGAGTTCCCATGGACAGGGGCAGGCGGGCACGGACATCGGCCCGGACGAGGGGCAGGCAGTCGACTCTGGTGTGACCATCGACTGCCCGATGCATGGACCGCGAATGGCCATCTTGGCCAGGCCCAGGAGCAAACAGACAGCACTGTGCGTGGGGCCGGGGACACTGAGGCACCCTGGCCTGGGAAACCCCCCCCTCCCCCCTCCCCGGTTTCAACACCCCCTCCCAACACCGCGTCTCCGGATCCAGGCAGCAGGTAGTCGATGGCCGCACAGGGGTCCGGTTGCCTGCCCCTTTTACATAGAACATAGAAAATAGGTGCAGGAGTAGGCCATTCGGCCCTTCGAGCCTGCACCGCCATTCAATATGATCATGGCTGATCATCCAACTCAGTAACCTGTACCTGCCTTCTCTCCATACCCCCTGATCCCTTTAGCCACAAGGGCCACATCTAACTCCCTCTTAAGTATAGCCAATGAACTGGCCTCAACTACCTTCTGTGGCAGAGAATTCCACAGATTCACCACTCTCTGTGTGAAAAAAAACTTTCTCATCTCGGTCCTAAAAGACTTCCCCCTCATCCTTAAACTGTGACCCCTTGTTCTGGACTTCCCCAACATCGGGAACAATCTTCCTGCATCTAGCCTGTCCAACCCCTTAAGAATTTTGTAGGTTTCTATAAGATCCCCCCTCAATCTTCTAAATTCCAGCGAGTAATTTCCGGGCTTATGTCCGTGGCCGCGTGTCCCTGGAGAGGGAGCACGCACACGCGGTGTCCACGGGGACGCTGGAGGCCTTTCGTGATCGCTGGTCGCCGCGGGAGGTCGAATGTATTACTGACAAAGTTGGCGGAATTTTAATCTGATAACTGTTTTGTTTGTAAACTGCCAATACAGGCAGCTTTTGATTTGATCGCGTTACTTCTTTGTATGTTTGTTTTCGTTTTTGGAATAAAGTATATGTAACAAGAAAAACACTGCGTCTCCACCCTCCCGGCCCTGGGTTAAACTTTACACCCCTCACTCTGTTACAGCGGACAATCTACAACAACAGACACCAGCGTGGTCCGTGACTGCGATACAGACTTGTGTTTACTGAATACAAGTACAGTCCTCAACGGCACGAGAAATAATTGGCACACAAGACCAACGGGTATCGGCTCCTCACTATCAACAACGTGATTACTATCGTGGCTGGTGTGGGTCAATTTGCCTTTCAGCTCCTCATCCCCACAGTCAGGACGACTGCTTTAGTGCAGGGTGGAACGAACGTACCACAGATGTCACATGTCGAGATTCAAGACTCCCAAATTAGCTTCGGCTAACACACGCCATTCAGTGTGAGGAGAGGTTTTTCTTCAATTCACGGTGGGGAAGCTGGCAAGGAGCTTGCTTCACGGATAGGGAACATATTGGTGGTTTGAAGTTAGTCTGTGGGTGTGATTTCCCCCCCCCCCCCCCCCATTCCGCCACTCCAGGGCAGGGTGACGATGGAGGAGGTGGTGGTAGAGGCTGGTCCCTCTCTCTCTCTGAGGAGGAGGAGGAGGAGGAGGGGGAGGGGGAGGAGGAGGAGGAGGAGGAGGGGGAGGAGGGGGAGGAGGGGGAGGAGGGGGAGGAGGGGGAGGAGGGGGAGGAGGGGGAGGAGGAGGAGGAGGAGGAGGAGGAGGAGGAGGAGGAGGAGGAGGAGGAGGAGGAGGAGGAGGAGGAGGAGGAGGAGGAGGAGGAGGAGGAGGAGGAGGAGGAGGAGGAGGAGGAGGAGGAGGAGGAGGAGGAGGAGGAGGAGGAGGAGGAGGAGGAGGAGGAGGAGGAGGAGGAGGAGGAGGAGGAGGAGGAGGAGGAGGAGGAGGAGGTGGTGGTGGTGATGAAAGTCATTAGCAGTGACATATACAAAGAGCGTGACATTGTTAGCTTGTTCCAAATTACAGTATTGTCAGCAGATGGTGAGGTGCATACATCTGCGTAAACTCTTCTGGGGAGTTCTTTATGTCTTCTTGTTATTCAGGGAGAGGGACAGAAGAACTTGTAGAGGTATACTATACTATGAGAGGAGTGGAAAGGGTGAAAGAGTGGAAACACTGAAACAGTCTGGTCTACCCCAATAGCTGCTGACGACCTTCTACCGCTGCACCATAGAGAGCATCCTAACACCTGGCATCCCTGTGTGGTATCTCAGCCGCACGGAGGCAGAGAGGAAAGCTCTTCAGCGGGTAATCCATAGAGCTCAGAGGACCATCGGAAAACACAGCTACCAGCCTTGGAGGACATCTACAACATATGATGCCTCAGAAAAGCCACCAGCATCCACAAAGACTCTTCACACCCCTGCAACAGTCTGTTCGAACTTCTACCATCGGGCAGACGATACAAGGCCTTCTACGCCCGCACCTCCAGACTCAGGAACAGCTTCATCCCCAGGGCCATAGCTGCTATGAACCAGTCCTGCTGAGCCGGATGGTCACATCGCACAGTGAACCGGCACAGATCTACTTGCACTTTACTCTGTTTTAAAACTGTTACAATTTGTTTCATTGGGTTGTTTAAATTAATACTGACTAGCAAATTAATTTATTGCATCGTATGGGAGGCGCATTCCCAATCTCGTTGTACCCCTGTACAATGACAATAAAGATATATTGTATTGTATTGTATTTTATTGTATGCTCAGTGTAGGGGAATCAAGAATCAAGAACCAGAGGACATAAGTTTAAGGTGAGGGGGGGGGGAGTGGGGGGGGGGGGGGGGGGGGAAGATTTAATAGGACCAAGTTTGTTGGGCCTCATTCCGTGCTGTAATTTTCTTTTGAATGGTCCATCTCGAGAGATTTTCCACTGAGAATGAAGATAGCATCTGGAACAGTACAGCACAGGACGAAGGGTCACGACCCGAAATGGCACCCATTCCTTCTCTCCAGAGATGCTGCCTGTCTGGCTGAGTTATTCCAGCATTTTGTGCCTATCTTCGGTTTAAACCAGCACCTGCAGTTCCTTCCTACACAAGAACAGGATCTTTGGCCCGCAATGTCCATGCCAAACACGATGCCAACCCTTATCTGTCTGCACATGATCCATATCCCTCCATTCCCTGCATATCCGTGTGCCAATCCAAAAGTCCCTTAAGTGCCACTAACCCATCTGCCTCCACCACCCTCCCTGGCAGCACGTTCCAGGTACCCAACCACCCTCCCTGGCAGCACGTTCCAGGTACCCCACCACCCTCTGTGTAAAACACTTGCCCCGGCATATCTCCTTTAAAGTCTGGCCCCTCCAACTTTAAAGATATACCCTCTCGTATTTGATTTTTCCTTTTGAGGTAAAAGGTTCTGACTGTCTACCCTATCTATGCTTCACATGATTTTTTATACTTCAATCAGGTCTCCTCTCAACCCGCAATGTTCCTGGGAAAACAATCCACGTCTGTCCAACCTCTCCCTGTAGCCAATACCCTCTAACCTAGGCATCATTCTGGTAAAAAGCACAAGGAACTTCTTCACTCAAAAAGTTGTAAATGTTTGGATGTTTTTAATCCAGAGGGCAATAGTTCCTCACTCATTGAATTGATTCAAGATGAGGATTTATTGATTGTTGACCGTTCTGCTCCTTTCTCTTATGCCCAAACTTCTACTGTGGTTTATTTATTGATTTTATTTCTATACAATAGGGTGCTAGTACATGCAGTTATTACGCATGCACATTGGGCAGCATCTCTGGACGACATGGATAGGTGACGTTTTGGGGCAGGACCCTTCTACAGAGTTTGACAAAGGGTCCCGATCTGAAACATCACATATCCATTTCCTCCACAGATGCTTGTTTTAATTTAATTTGTTGTCACACTGAGGTAGAGTGAAAAGCTTTTCTTGCATGTTAACCAGTCAGCGGAAAGATTGTACATGATTACAATCGAGCCTTCCACGGTGTACTGACACACGATGAAGGAAATTAAGTTTAGAACAAGTTAAAATCCAGTAAAGTCCGATTAAAGATAGTCCAAGGTCTCCAGTGAAGGTAAATGGGATGTCCGGACCGCTCAATAGTTGTTGGTAGAGAGCAGTCCTAAGCTACTACATGCCTCACTGGAGACCCTCGGACTCTCTGCTGCCTAGCCTGCTGAGTTCCTCCTGCACTTTGTCCTTTTTTGCGCAAGATTCCAACATCTGCAGTTTTCTCGTTCTACGGCCAGCAAACAAAATAACGACGTTTAACTTCTTAAAGGTGCATGTAGGCTGTACTGTCACAAGAAAAATGCACCGGGCTTATTCCAATTGATATATTCTTGTGCTTTGGAACACTATGTGGTGTAACTCCAATGAATATATTTGTATAATCTGATTATTATATTCATTTACTGCGCTATATTCCAATCTGTGCATTACCATTCTCTGACAAACTCTGGTTGATGTGTTAGAATAATCTGACGTGTGCTTGTATCAGCTTTAGTACATCCTGGTGATTAAAGTATGGCACACTTACTACATTAGAAATAAATCATTGCTTTCTAAGGCAAGACGTGATATTAAATTTGAATTGACAGCTCAACTCTTTATTTATATTTATGGTTTTGCCCTTAATGTGTTTGTTTTCTCTTCATTTTGCATTTTGTGCACTTTTTACCTTTATCATAAACTAATTTATTTCGGGTTTTATGTTTTAATATTGTTTCATCAATTTATATTGCTTTAGTGAAGGGTGAAGGAATTCAATACAATGATGACTTGGGTTCTCTGCTCCACTGTAAACGTTTCCCTAATGACTGTAATACAGAACAACTTGGAAAATGGGAGATACTTCTCTGTGGGAAATTAGAATTAATTGCACTTGCAAAGAGATATCGACGCCAAACTTACACGTCAGCAGAAAGGTGGAGAGAGGAGGTGATGATAATGTCGGGATTGCTGCAAAGTGAATGGGGTGCTATACATTCGGTGGAGGTGAGGTTGGAGTGGGTAAGGGGTAAGAAATAGGCAAGCACTTCCTATTTTGCTTTAAGGTAGACGCAAAATGCTGGAGTAACTCAGCGGGTCAGGCAGCATCTCAGGAGAGAAGGAATGGGTGACGTTTCAGGTCGAGACCCTTCTTCAGACTGACATTTTGCTTGGGCAGTTTACAACCCAGTGGTATGAACATGATTTCTCTAATTTCAAGTAATCTCTGCATTCACTCTCCCCCCTCCCCCCCCCTCCTCCTTATTTATATATATATAAATAAGCACACATATATATATATATATATATATATATATATAAGAAAATAACTGCAGATGCTGGTACAAATCGATTTATTCACAAAATGCTGGAGTAACTCAGCAGGTCAGGCAGCATCTTGGGAGAGAAGGAATGGGTGACGTTTCGGGTCGAGACCCTTCTTCAGACTGATGTCGGGGGTGGGACAAAGGAAGGATATAGGTGGAGACAGGAAGATAGAGGGAGATCTGGGAAGGAGGAGGGGAAGGGAGGGACAGAGGAGCTATCTGAAGTTGGAGAAGTCGACGTTCATACCACCGGGCCGCAAACTGCCCAGGCGAAATATGAGGTGCTGCTCCTCCAACTTCCGGCGGGCCTCACCATGGCACTGGAGGAGGCCCATGACAGAGAGGTCAGACTGGGAATGGGAGGGGGAGTTAAAGTGCTGGGCCACCGGGAGATCAGTTGCGTTAATGCGGACCGAGCGCAGGTGTTCAGCGAAGCGATCGCCGAGCCTGCGCTTGGTTTCGCCGATATAGATAAGTTGACATCTAGAGCAGCGGATGCAATAGATGAGGTTGGAGGAGGTGCAGGTGAACCTCTGTCTCACCTGGAAAGAATGTTTGGGTCCTTTGATGGAGTTGAGGGGGGAGGTAAAGGGACAGGTGTTGCATCTCGTGCGGTTGCAAGGGAAAGTGCCCGGGGTTAGGGTGGTTTGGGTAGGAAGGGACGAGTGGACCAGGGAGTTGCGGAGGGAACGGTCTCTGCGGAACGCAGAGAGGGGAGGGGATGGGAAGATATGGCCAGTGGTGGGGTCCTGTTGTAGGTGACGGAAATGTTGGTGGATAATATGTTGGATCCGCTGGCTGGTGGGGTGGAAGGTGAGAACGAGGGGGATCCTGTCCTTGTTGCGAGTGTGGGGATGGGGAGCAAGAGCGGAGCTGCGGGATGTAGAAGAGACCCTAGTGAGAGCCTCATCTATAATGGAGGAGGGGAAGCCCCGTTTTCTGAAAAACGAGGACATCTCGGAAGCCCTAGTGTGAAACACCTCATCCCGGGCGCAGATGCGGCGTAGACGGAGGAATTGGGAGTAGGGGATAGACTTTTTGCAGGGGACCGGGTGGGAAGAAGTGTAGTCCAGATAGCTGTGCGAGTCGGTGGGCTTGTAATAAATGTCCGTCACTAGTTTTTCTCCTGTGATGGAGATGGTGAGGTCCAGAAACGGGAGGGAGATGTCAGAGATAGTCCAGGTATATTTAAGAGCAGGATGGAAATTGGAGGTGAAGTGTATAAAGTCAGTGAGTTCTGCATGGGTGTAAGAGGTAGCACCAATGCAGTCGTCGATGTAGCGGAGGTAGAGTTCGGGGATGGGGCCAGTGTACGTCTGGAACAGGGATTGTTCGACGTACCCAACAAAGAGGCAGGCGTAGCTAGGGCCCATGCGAGTGCCCATAGCCACGCCTCTGGTTTGGAGGAAGTGGGAGGAGTCAAAGGAGAAGTTGTTGAGGGTAAGAACCAGCTCTGCTAGGCGGAGGAGAGTGTTGGTCGATGGGGATTGGCTGTTGGTCGATGGGGATTGGCTGGTTCTACGGTCGAGGAAGAAACGGAGGGCTTCGAGACCATCCTTGTGGGGGATGGAAGTGTAGAGTGACTGGACATCCATGGTGAAAATGAGGGAGTGGGGGCCTGGGAACCGGAAGTTATCCAGGAGATGGAGAGCGTGTGAGGTGTCTTGGACGTAGGTGGGGAGGGATTTGACCAGGGGGGATAGGATGGAGTCGAGGTAGGTAGAGATAAGTTCGGTGGGGCATGAGCAGGCAGAGACAATGGGTCTGCCGGGACAATTGTGTTTGTGGATTTTGGGTAGGAGGTAGAATCGGGCCGTGCGGGGCCGGGGAACCATGAGACTGGAGGCACCGAGGGGCAGTTCGCCGGAGTTGGTGAGGTCGGTGATGGCGCTGGTGATGAAGGTCTGGTGTTTATCGGTGGGGTCATGGTCCAGGGATAGGTAGGAAGAGGTGTCTGATAGTTGTCGTCTGGCCTCGGTGCGGTAGAGGTCAGCACGCCAGACTACCACAGCCCCTCCCTTGTCAGCGGGTTTAATTATTAAGTCCGGGTTGTTGCGGAGTGAGTTGAGGGCTGCTATATATATATATACATAAGCACACACATACACACACACACACATATATATATATATATATAAACACATGTACACACAAAAAAACAAACAATACGAGATATATATACGAGAGAGATCATATATATATATATATATATATATATATATATAAGCACACACACATACACATACACACACACATACACACACATATATATATATATGATCTCTCTCTCGTATATATATATCTCGTATATATATATAACCATATAACCATATAACAATTACAGCACGGAAACAGGCCCGTTCGGCCCTACCAGTCCACGCCGACCACTTTCTCTGACCTAGTCTCATCTACCTGCTCTCAGACCATAACCCTCCAATCCCCTCCTATCCATATACCTATCCAATTTACTCTTAAATAATAAAATCGAGCCAGCCTCCACCACTTCCACCGGAAGCTCATTCCACACAGCCACCACCCTCTGAGTAAAGAAGTTACCCCTCATGTTACCCCTAAACTTTTGTCCCTTAATTCTGAAGTTATGTCCCCTTGTTGGAATCTTCCCCACTCTCAAAGGGAAAAGCCTATCCACGTCAACTCTGTCCGTCCCTCTTAAAATTTAAAAAACCTCTATCAAGTCCCCCCTCAACCTTCTACGCTCCAAAGAATAAAGACCCAACCTGTTCAACCTCTCTCTGTAGCTTAAGTGCTGAAACCAAGGCAACATTCTAGTAAATCTCCTCTGTACCCTCTCCATTTTGTCGACATCCTTCCTATAATTTGGTGACCAGAACTGCACACCATACTCCAGATTCGGCCTCACCAATGCCCTGTACAATTTCAACATTACATCCCAACTTCTATATTCGATGCTCTGATTTATAAAGGCAAGCATACCAAACGCCTTCTTCACCACCCTATCCACATGAGATTCCACCTTTAGGGAACAATGCACAGTTATTCCCAGATCCCTCTGTTCCACTGCATTCCTCAATTCCCTACCATTTACCCTGTATGTCCTATTTTGATTTGTCCTACCAAAATGCAGCACCTCACACTTATCAGCATTAAACTCCATCTGCCATCTTTCAGCCCACCCTTCCAAAAGGCCCAAGTCTCTCTGTAGACTTTGAAAATCTACTTCATTATTAACTACACCAACTATCTTAGTATCATCTGCATACTTACTAATCCAATTTGCCACACCATCATCCAGATCATTAATGTAAATGACAAACAACAGTGGACCCAACACAGATCCTTGGGGTACTCCACTAGACACTGGCCTCCAACCTGACATACAGTTGTCAACCTTTACCCTCTGGTATCTCCCATTCAGCCATTGTTGAATCCATCTTGCAACCTCACTATTAATACCCAACGATTTAACCTTCTTAATCAACCTTCCATGTGGAACCTTGTCAAATGCCTTACTGAAGTCCATATAGACAACATCCACAGCCTTGCCCTTATCAATTTCCCTGGTAACCTCTTCAAAAAAAACAAAAAAAATAAATATATATATATATATATATATATACGCATACATATGTAAAGTAAACAATAATAGTGCAATGATAACAATAATAGTCTATGTAGTTCAGAGCTTATTTGAGGTTGTAGTGTTTAATAGCCAAACGGCTGTAGGGAAGGAGCTGTTCCTGAACCTGGACACTAGAGTTTTCAAGCTCCTGTACCTTCCTCCCGATGGCAGTGGGGAATGAGAGTGTGGCCAGAGTGGTGTGGGTCTCTGAGGCAGACACTAAGTTCTACTATCAGTTCAAATTACCGTCAAGTCTTTGCGATGCGGGAGGAATCCGGAGCGTCTGTGTCACAGGGAGAACGTTTACAGCTGAACTCAGAACGTAACCAGGGTGTCAGGAACCAGCTGCAACCCTGGCACTCAGCTAAATTATGCTTGCCTCACCTCTGCCCTGTGCGGGTCCTTCTAAACTCTGGCCAGGAGCAAATTCATGCAAAAGAGTTGTGAATCCAAGCAAATTTCTTGTGCAGGAGATTGTGGGGGAGGCACGATGCCACTGCGGTAGAGTTGTAGAGTTGGTTCTTGACAGCGCCAGAGAACTAAGTTTATTCCCGACTATGCGTGCTGTCTGAATGGGATGTATATGCTCTCCCCGGGACCACGTGGGTTTTCTCCAGGTGGTCCGGTTAATTGGCATTGGCAAAAATTGTAAATTGTTGATCGTGTGTAAAATAGTGCTAGTGTATGAGGTGATCTATGGTTGGCTCGGACTCACTGGGCTGAGGGGCATGTTTCCGTGCTGTAAATGATCTCTAAACTAAGATGCTAGAGGGAGGAAAAAGAGAGTAAAAAGGAACTGCAGATGCTGGTATATACTCTAGATAGACCCAGCAGGAGCTGCCTCATCAAGGCCAGCAGCATAATAAGGATGAGTCACAACTTGGCTCCCTCTTCTCCCCTCTCCCATCAGGCTAAAGGTATAGGTGTGTGTAAACGCACACCCCCACATTCAGGGACAGTTTCTTCCCAGCTGTTATCAGGCAACTGGACCATCCTACCACAACCTGCGAGCACTGCTGAACTACTATCCACCTCTTTAGTGGCCCTCAGACTATCTTTGATCGGACTTTGTTGGCTTGGATTGTCTTTCTACTGACATGGATAACATGCAACAAAAGCTTTTCGCTGTACCTCGGTAACTCGAACTAAACGAAACTAAACTAAGCACGAGAGGAAAAAAGATTCTTATTCAGTAGGAAGACCGTCCGTCCCTCTGCTGAAATCTTACACCTGAGAACTGAGGCAGATACTGGGTGATCAATGAAGGAGAAAGCGTTCAGTGGCTTCTTCGCCAGCACCGTTTCATACCAAAATGGCCAGTGGGAAAGTTCACAATTAATTAATTTGACTAATGAAAAAGACCGACGGTGAAATCCAGTGCTTCTCTGTTTCCAGTGTTGAACTGCAGCATAGTCCAACTCTAAAGTCACCTTCCTCCTCGATACCTCCAGCCGGTAATCATTCCCCTGCGACTCCCAAGATGTTCACCTTACTGGCGGCACCGTGCATGTAACCCACCTACCCCGAAAGGGACTGCCTGACTGACGTTCAAAACTTCAGACAGATTGAAACTCAGACTTAGTTTTGTACTTGAGAGAATTTTTTAACACGACACACAGACTGATGGAAGCCTGGAGCCACGGGCTGATTTGATTAAATTACTTTTTTTTAAAAAGTAACTCAATTAAATTATATATAATCATTAAATGGAGGAAACCAAGCCAACCCAATAAGTCATAGGAACACGTGTTGTCGATGTGCAGGAGGTGTAGAGAGTGCTGCGGGGCAGGAGGATGGTGCTGTGTGTGTAACCATAACCACTGAAACCTTCTCCATTCATCAGCCCCCATGAAGGTCAACTGTAAAGGTGTCCGAAGATAAATGAGCAGTGAGCTCAAAGGAGAAGCGAGCTGACGAACGGACTTAATAATTCCTCGAGATCCTTGGCATTTTGCTTTATCAAAGTTCAGAGCTGCCACCGTCATTGCGAGAGCACTTTCCCCGCAAAAATCCTCATGCAAGATAACCGTTGCAAGTCCTTTATCATCATGAAGCCAATGCGTGTTATTTGGGATCCAACCACCTGATGCCCCTTCACGGCGGGCTCGAAAGGTCCATTTATTTTACTAATTAAAGTACATTAAATCTTCCAACGATTGCCCCATTCTCGATCATGTTATGTGACTGTGCGCAGGTTACCAAAGATAAATGCCAACCTCTCCATCGCTCTGGGTTGGTTTTCTGTGAGAAACATCAACGACCTGATGTAAAAGCAAGGAAGACTCAATGGACTCGGACAAACGCCCCTGGCTACATCATATCGGCCGATCAGGGAACCTCCTTGCCTGAGGTCATCTGTTGCCGGCCCTGATTTGTCCTGGCCTTTTCTTGGTTCCAGTTCCCCCCCCCCCCACCTCTTACAATCAGTCTGAAGAATGGTCCTGACCCAAAGGGTCACCTATCCATGTTCTCCAGAGCTGCTGCCTGACCTGCTGAGTTACTCCAGCACTGTGTAAAACATTACCTATCCATGTTCTCCAGAGATGCTGCCTGACCTGCTGAGTTACTCCAGCACTTTGTGTCTCTCTTTGGCAACAGTTCTGTTTGGTTCTTAAAAGAGCTACAACAAGCACTAAGAATTAGATCGCTGTATTTTTTCTTTTCTTATCAAGAAACAGTGGCACAGCTGGTAGAGCCGCTGCCTCACATCACCAGGGACTCGGGTTCGATCCTGACCTCAGGTGCTGTCTGTGTGTGGAGTTTGCACGTTCTCCCTGTGGCCGCATGGGTTTCCTCCGGGCGCTCCGGTTTCCTCCCAGGTCCCAAAGACGTGCGGGTTTGTGGGTTAATTGGCCCTCTGAAAATAGCCCCTTGATTGTCGTGAGTGTTTTGAGAAGGTGGGATAACACAGAACTTGTGTGAACGGGTGATCAATAGTCAGCTGGACTCAGTGTGCTGAATGGCCTGTTCCCGTGCTCCGTCTCCTTGGAGTTAAGGAGAGAAGAAGTGCAAATTGTGAAGCCAGAAGAAAGAATACAGGAGGAAGTCGATGGTGGGGGAGTGGGAGTGGGAGAGGGAGAGGGAGAAACGTGAGCGCACTCAGGGAAGGCACAATAAAGAGAGGAGGGAATTGGAAAAAGGTTCGGGAGGGGGAGGGGAGGGAGAGTGTTTGTAGATTAGCTTATTTTAGTTTAGTTTAGTTTAGTTTATTATTGTCACGTGTACCAATGTACAGTTGAAAGCTTTTTGGTTGCGTGCTGTCTAGTCAGCGAAAGGGCACCCAAGTGGAATATGAGGTGCTGTTCCTCCAGTTTGGGTGTGGTTTCACACTGGCAATGGAGGAGGCCCAGCACAGAAAGGACAGTGTGGGAATGGGAAGGGGAGTTAAAATGGCTGGCAACCAAGAGACCCAACGGGCCTAAAGTGCTTGGTCTACGTGAAGATGCTAGTTTACACCAAAGATAGACACAAAATGCTGGAGTAACTCAGTGGGACATGCAGCATCTCAGGCTGACGTTTCGAGTTGAGACCCTTCTTCAGACAGAGTGGGAGACACAGAGATGTGTGTCATCGGTACATATTAATACATAACCAGCTTGGCACATCTGAATACAACATGTTAAAACAATTTTTTTTTGAAACAGAGCTCACTCCAGCTTAATGAATGTCAGCCTCTATCTATTAAACTAATGAAACATCGGAGATAAGTAGATGGCATTTCATGATAGGGTTACACAGGAGAGGCTGGTACCTGGATCTGGTGATTATCCAAGATGCACTTCAGAGTCACATACAGGCCCAGTGGAAGCAGGCCCATCGGCCCAACTCGCCCACGCTGACAAACATGCCCATCAACACTAGTTCCATCTGCCTGTGTTTGGCCCATATCCCTCTATTCTATGCATGTACGTGTCCAAATGTTTCTTAAACGTTGCGATAGTCTCTGCCTCAACTACCTCCTCTGGCAGCTCGATCCATACACCTACCTGCCTTTGTGTGAAAAAGTTACCCCTTAGGTTTCCATTCAATCTTTCCCCCCTCACCTTAAACCCAAGTCCTCTGGTTCTCAAGGACATAGGTTTTATGTAGGCAACTCATGCAGAGAATATGAAATCTTCTTATAATCAGACACTGACTAAATTACAAAAACTATCATCTTCACCTTGGTTAAAACAAAATCCTAATTATACAGTTTGACCTTATTGTCTATGAACCAACTGCAGGAAACCTTTGCCTGTCCGATTCCCCACTACCACATTGTGGATATTGGACTTTGTCTAAGGAGCCGATGCGTTGTAATGCTGAGAACTATATTCTGCACTCTGCATCTTCCCCTTTGCTCTACCTGTTGTGCTTCAGCTTGATTTAAGTGGGGGCCACAGTTAAAGAATAAGGGGTAGGCCATTTAGAACTGAGATGAGGAAAAACTTTTTCAGTCAGAGAGTTGTGAATCTGTGGAATTCTCTGCCTCAGAAGGCAGTGGAGACCAATTCTCTGAATACATTCAAGAGAGAGCTAGATAGAGCTCTTAAGGATAGCGGAGTCAGGGGGTATGGGGAGAAAGCAGGAACGGGGTACTGATTGAGAATGATCAGCCATGATCACATTGAATGGCGGTGCTGGCTCGAAGGGCCGAATGGCCTACTCCTGCACCTATTGTCTATTGCCTATTGATTTGATTGTACTCATGTACTGCTAGTATAGGTGGTGAGAACAGGTGGTGAGAACATGAGGGTGGTTCTAGAACGCTAGAATGAACCCCAATGATATACTGGCATTTACAGCCCTAGTTTTTGTTGTCCCATAGTTTAACTGTATAAAGGCATCTTAGATTTTCAAGTGGTATTGGGATTGGGTTGCTTGGTTAAACGTTTAGCTGTGTGTGTGTTAACATATGGATCGCTTATTACTGAATATAGAGTTAGTTATTGTCTTATAGCATAAGTGCATATATAAGGTGTTTAGATACCACTTTGGTATTGGGCTTGGTTTTTCTTGGTTAAGTGCTTATCTTGTTGTTATAGCACGTGCTTTGTGTTTTAACTGTAATTTTATCTGATTTAGCTTAGTTTAGTTTAGTTTAGAGATACAGCGAGGAAACAGGCCCTTCGGCCCATCAAGTCTGCACCGACCAGCGATCCCCGCACACCAACACTATCCTACACACACTAGGGACATCTTTTAAAACATTTTTGTACCAAACCAATTAACCTTCAAACCTGTCTGTCTTTGGAGTGTGGGAGGAAACTGGAGATCTCAGAGAAAACCCACGCAGGTCATGGGGAGAACGGATAAACTCCGTACAGACAGCACCTGTAGTCAGGATCGAACCCTGGTCTCTGGCGTTGTAAAGCAGCAACTCTACCGCTGCGCCACAGTGCCGCATGGATTGGATAGCTGACAATAATAGACATAAACCTAAACCAAAACCAAAACCAATCAACCATAAACAAAATTCACGGGGAGAAAGGCCGGCAAATCTTCACACTATAGAAATTCAAGCACAGAATTCTGACGCAGCAGCCTAATTCCATCACAGGCCGGCCCACTAAATATTGCAAACATTTTCTGTTTTTATTAATTTGGTTGGAGTTAATCACCAACTCAATGCGCAGACTAGCTATGAAGAATCTTAAACCACCTGGAGTGCTGCTAAAATGTTCTCTGTCGTTGCTTCGTCATCAGAAGGAATGCCTCACTTCCCATTTTAACGGCATAAGTCCAGAAATACGTTAACACGGGCTTGGAATGCCTGAAAGAAATACTGTAGTTCTCAGTGATTTATTTTTAAAGCCCAGTATTTCCAATTAAGGATAATCTTAAGTGAGTGGCGAGATTTAATGGAGCATTTTACAACATCTCAGCAAATCAGAAATGAACGCAATGAGATCATCTTCTCGAGAATGCCTTGCATTAAATTGTGAAGAATTGGCAGCCTCTTTCCCAGAGAATTTTGTTTACCATTGATTGACTTAGGTTCAGGTTTGTTATTGCTACCGAGGTACGGTGAAGAGCTTTGTTTACCATGCTATTCAATCAAATCAGATAATACTATAAATGAATACAATCAAGTCAAACTCAAGTACAATAGGTAGAGCAAAGGGGAAGATACAGAGTGCAGAATATAGTTCTCAGTATTGTCAGGCATTAGTTCCAGAGACAAAGCTAATGTCCGCAATGTGATAGAGGTGAATAAGTCAGTACCCTAGCTTGTGGAAGGACCGTTCAGAAGGCTGATAACAGAGGGGAAGAAGCTGTTCTTGAGTCTGGTGGTGCGCACTTTCAAGCTTCTGTACCTTCTGCCGGATGGGTATTTATTCACAAAATGCTGGAGTAACTCAGCAGGTCAGGCAGCATCTCAGGAGAGAAGGAATGGACTACTTTTCGGGTCGAGACCCTTCTTCAGTCTCAAAGAAGGGTCTCGACCCGAAACATCGCCCATTCTTTCTCTCCTGAGATGCTGGCTGACCTGCTGAGTTACTCCAGCATTTTGTGATTAAATACCTTCGATTTGTACCAGCATCTGCAGTTATTTTCTTATATTATTCTTCCGGATGGGAGCAGGGAGAAGAAGGAATGACTGGGGTTGGACAAGCCTTTGATTATATCAATCAATCAGTAATCAATGAATCAATCAATCAGTCATCTTTCTCATATCCTCCCGCCCGCAAGCGGACAAATGCAAAAAAAAGAAAGTTCCTATTGCTTGTCACACAATAATCAGGCAGCACAGCGGGTAGAGCCGCTGTCTCACAGCGCCGGAGACCCGGGTTCGATCCTCACCTCGGGTACTGTCTGTGTGCGGAGTTTGCACATTCTCCCAATGACCGCGTGGGTTTCCTCCGGGTGCTCCTGAGAAAAAAAGTATATTCACAAGACACTGGCAACTGATTATATCCCAATCTACGCAGAGACTTTATGACATCCGCTGGCATTAAACACACAAGGTTAAACATTTTCTTTAGGCTGGCTTCTGCGCTTATTTTGAAGGCAGTGTGATACCCAGGCAGATTGTCCGGACATTCTTACATTTCACAACTTTTGACAAAGTGTTTCTTCCTAGAATTATATGGCACAGTTTGCATAAACATGAAGTTAAATCCTCTTCACAACAACAGCAATAGTGCTGTGTAACTGGTTGTGATAAATGTTATCTTCCTTCAAACGTCATCCGAAAATAATGAACCTGTGGCCCTAATTGGTTTTCAGAACACAACTTTAATCTTGTCCCCTCCATTGCCCAGTGCTTCTATCAGGACAACAGGCCTTCAAGGCCAAGATAAGACAATATTTTTAAGAACTTGAAGGCTACAAGATGGTGCTGGTAACGTGGTGACACTTTGTAAGCTGTCTCAGTGTCATCTACTATTCTTACACCACAATCATTGCACTTTTAGTTTAGTTCAGAGATGCAGCGTGGAAACAGGCCCTTCGGCCCACCGAGTGAATGCTGACCAGCAATCACCCATACGCTAGTTCTATCCGACACACTAGGGATAATTTACAGAAACCAATTAACCTACAAATCTGCACGTCTTTGGAATGTGGGAGGAAACCGGAGCACCCGGAGACAACCCAAGCTGTCACAGGGAGAACGTACAAACTCCGTACAGGCAGCAGCCGAGGTCAGGATGGATCCCTGGCACTGTAAGGCAGCAACTCTACCGCTTTGCCACTGTGCTGCCCTTTTATGAATGACTGTGCTTATGTATGGTCAGATGTTACTGAATTGTAGGACACCTCACGTACTCTCCACCAAAGAACATAAGGACAGAGGACATAGAACACAGCACAGCACAGCAACAGCCCCTTCAGTCTGCAATGTCTGTGCTGAACATGATACCAAGACCAACCTTTATCTGCCTGCACACAATCCATATCCCTCCATTCACTGCATATCCATGTGCCTATCCATAAGATCTGCAGGGACTGGAGGGATATGGATCATGTGCAGGCAGATAAGAGTTGGTCTCTTAAATGCCTTGAGTATATTGGCCTCCTTCACCTCCCCTAGTAGTAGGTGCCAGGCATTCATCATCCTCTGTGTAAAAAACTTGCCCTGCACATCGCCTTTGACGTTTCCACACTGGGAGAAAGGTTCTGATTGTCTACCCTGTGTAAGCCTCTCATAATTTTACACACCTCTGTCAGGTCCCCGCATAACCTCTGGCACTGCAAAGAAAACAATCCAAGTCTGTCCAACCTCTCCCCATAGCTAATACCCCAAAATGCAGGCATCATTCCAGTAAAAGTCCTCGGCTAATTCTTTAGAGTTTAGTTCATTATTGTCACGTGTACCATGATACAGTGAAAAGTATTTTTATCATGTGCTCTCCAGTCAGCGGGAAAAACTACACTGAGAAGGGCAGGAAGCATAGAACTGGCTTCTGCAGTTGTACAGGGCCCTAGTGAGACCGCACCTGGAGTACTGTGTGCAGTTTTGGTCTCCAAATTTGAGGAAGGATATTCTTGCTATTGAGGGCGTGCAGCGTAGGTTTACTAGGTTAATTCCCGGAATGGAGGGACTGTCATATGTTGAAAGACTGAAGTGGCTAGGCTTGTATACACTGGAATTTAGAAGGATGAGAGGGGATCTTATCGAAACATATAAGATTATTAAGGGGTTGGACACTTTAGAGGCAGGAAACATGATCCCAATGTTGGGGGAGTCCAGAACCAGGGGCCACAGTTTAAGAATAAAGGGTAGGCCATTTAGAACGGAGATGAGGAAAAACATTTTCAGTCAGAGAGTTGTAAATCTGTGGAATTCTCTGCCTCAGAAGGCAGTGGAGGCCAATTCTCCGAATGCATTCAAGAGAGAGCTAGATAGAGCTCTTAAGGATAGTGGAGTCAGGGGGTATGGGGAGAAGGCAGGAACAGGGTACTGATTGAGAATGATCAGCCAAGATCACATTGAATGGCGGTGCTGGCTCGAAGGGCCGAATGGCCTACTCCTGCGTCTATTGTCTATTGTCTATAACACAGGACAGCACAGAACAGGAACAGGCCCTTTGGCCCACAAGGCCAGGCTGCACATGATGCCAAGTGAAACTAATCTCCTCTCCTACACGTGATCCGTATGCCTCCAGTCCCTGCATATCCATATAACTATCTGAAAGCCTCTTGAGGTTGATTATTACCTTTTGACTCAGATGGTTTCATACGTCTCTAAACATGCTCACTATTTAGGTTGGCCTTGAATGAAGCCTTGCTCCATGCCGTGTAAATGATGGGGAGGGGACACAGATCAGCGGCTCGAAGTGTGTGCTAGTACAGCCTCCGATCGCTAATTGTCTTCAGAGCTCATGTCCTTTTGAACTTATCGGTTTTTAGTAGAGTTGAATAGAAAGATACAGCACAGAAACAGGCCCTTTGGCCCACCGAGTCCACGCCGACCATCAATCACCCGTTCACACAAGTTCTACCTTACTTATCCCACTTTCTCATCCACTCCCTACACACTAGGGTGCAATTTACAGAGGGCCAATTAACCTACAAATCCGCACATCGTTGGGATATGGGAGTGAACCGGAGCACCCGGAGGAAGCCCAAGCAGTCACAGGGAGAATGTGCCAACTCCACACACCAACAGCACCCGAGGTCAGGATCGAACCTGGGACTCTGGCGCTGTGAGGCAGCAGCTCTACTGCTGGTGGTACGTTGGAAACAGGCATGGAAGGCATTGAGCTCGTCCAGTAGAGATGGGTCAGGATCCAACCCGGGCCTCTGGCGTTGTGAGGCAGTGGCTCCCCCAGCTGTGCCTCTCTGTCAACTCACTTACTCTCTCACTGATGCTCTCTGGTTACTAGCCTCTTCCAGCAAAGTGGAACATCCACTCTTTGATCTCTCTTTGTTATTCTCACTCTGCCGGCTCCTGCTATTTCATTCCAATCTTGTCCTTGCCCTTTACAGCTTGTGAGGCATGCAAGCATGCTGTCTCGCTGTCTCGCTGTCTCTCCCTTACAGAACAGCACCTGCAACTATTTCCAATTAGGACTGTGAACTGAGGAACCTGCACGGGTTGATCCTGTGCCTCAGTTCCTCTGCCTCGTAATGATCTCCCCCTGAGTTTGAACAGGCTGATGAGAACGCATCACCGTGCAGCCATCTTGAACCAACTGGGCCTTTACTGGGCAGTTGTCTGTTTTTATGCCTTGAGAAAAGAGACGAGGAGGAATTTGTTTAGCCGGAGGGTAGTGAATCTGTGGAATTCATTGCCACAGAGGCCATCATTGGGTATTTTTAAGGCGGAGATTTACAGATTCTTGATTAGTAAAGGTGTTAGGGGTTATGGGGAGAAGGCAGGAGAACGGGGTCGAGAGGGATAGATAGATCAAACGTGATCGAATGGCAGAGTAGACTTGATGGGCCAAATGGCCTAATTCTGCTCCGATGACGCATGGACATGAACTTTTTGGGCCCCCGTATTTAGAGAGCAAAGAAGGGTCCCAACCTGAAACGTTGTTTGCCCATTCCCTCCACAGATGCTGCCTGACCCATTGTGTTTCTCCAGCACTTCGTGCTTTGCGTGTTCCCATGGTGTAAATCTTGAACAAATCGAAAAGTGCCGGAGGAACTCAGCAGGTCGGGCAGCACCTGTGGAGGGAATGGACGGGACAGATGAGGTTTTGGATGAGACACTTCTTCACGATGTATAACCCTATTCTTAACTCCTCAAAATATGTTTTTCTCTAATGTATTTTAACATTGGTTTTGACCGAGAGGGAGAAAGTTGGTTGGGAGAGAGTGAGAGTGAGAGAGATTGAGAAAAAGGAAGAGGGGGAAAGAGAGCAAACTAGAGAGTGAGAGTGAGAGAGATTGTGTGTGTGTATGTGTGAGAGAGAGAGAGAGAGGAAGGTAGAAAGAGAGAGTAGAAGGAAAAGAGGAGAAAGAGGGTGGGAGAGAGATAGAAATAGAGAAAGTGAGCATGAGAGAGCGAAAGAGGGGGAGAGACAGAGAGGGGGAGAGAGAGGGAGAGAGGGGGAGAGAGGGGGAGAGAAAGAGAGCAAGCAAGAGTCAGAGATATTGAAAGAGTAAGAGGGAGATAGAGAGAGAGAAAGAGACAGAAAAAGAAGAGAGAGAGAGAGAGAGAGAGAGAGAGAGAGAGAGAGAGAGAGAGAGAGAGAGAGAGAGAGAGAGAGAGAGAGAGAGAGAGGGAAGGAGAGAGAGAGAGAGAGAGAGAGAGAGAGAGAGAGAGAGAGAGAGAGAGAGAGAGAGAGAGAGAGAGAGAGAGAGAGAGAGAGAGAGAGAGAAAAAGAGAGAAAGAGGGATGGAAACACAAACAAAGGAACATTAACTCTCCATAAAGCAGGGCATCAGGTCATGCCACACGTTGAAGGAGGAACCTCTGACCCAATGTCACCGATGGACAACCTTCAGCGGACCAGCCAGGTCTGAGAGCGAAGATGAGGTGCTTTTTCTCAAACCGCCCTGGACTTCAATGCTTCAGGAAGGCAGTTCACCACCACCCTACCACCCTGTCGAGGGCAGACAGGGACGGGCCTCTGAAGCCCAAATCCCTTCATCAAACAAAGATAGAAGTATATAAAACTATGAGAGGCATAGATAGGGTAGACAGTCAGAACCTTTTTTTCCCCACTTGGGAAAGTTAAAGACGAGAGGGCATAGCTTTAAAGTGAGAGGGGCAAAGTTTAAAGAATATGTTCGGGGCAAGTATTTTACACAGAGGGTGGTGGGTGCCTGGAACGCGATGCCGGGGATGGTAGTGTAGGCAGAAGTGATAGTAGCATTTAAGAGGCCTTTGGGTAGCCACATGGATACAGGGAATGTAGGGAATGGAGGGACATGGGCAGAGGAGATTAGTGTAACTTGGCATTGTGTTTGGCACGGACGTTGTGGGCCGAAGGTCCTGTTCCTGTGCTGCACTGTTCAATGTTATGTAAAAAAAGGCCAGTATAACAGTACAGGGGTCTACAAACAGGCAGGTAAGAGTGAGTCTGAGACGGTGAATTAAAGAGTAAGGCAGTCGGAGGTTCCCTACATTGGATGCAAGTGCTCCTAGGCTTGTACTCGCTGGAATTTAGAAGACTGAGGGGGGATCTTATAGAAACATATAAAATTCTTAAGGGGTTGGAGAGGCTAGATGCGGGAAGATTGTTCCCGATGTTGGGGAAGTCCAGAACCAGGGGTCACAGCTTAAGGAGAAGGGGGAAGTCTTTTAGGACCGAGATGAGAAAGTTTTTTTTCACACAGAGAGTGGTGAATCTGTGGAATTCTCTGCCACAGAAGGTAGTTGAGGCCAGTTCATTGGCTATATTTAAGAGGGAGTTAGATGTGGCCCTTGTGGCTAAAGGGATCAGGGGGTATGGAGAGAAGGCAGGTACGGGATACTGAGTTGGATGATCAGCCATGATCATATTGAATGGCGGTGCAGGCTCGAAGGGCCAAATGGCCTACTCCTGCACCTATTTTCTATGTTTCTATGAAAGTGGTCACCCCAATTGGGAAGATAGTGGCACAGCGGGTAGAGCTGCTGCCTCACAGCGCCAGAGACCCGGGTTCCATCCTGACCTCGGGTGCTGTCTGTGTGTGGAGTTTGCACGTTCTCCCTTTGACCAGTTCAGTTTCCTCCCACATCCCAAAGACGTGCAATTTGCAGGTTAACTGCCCCAGTGCGTAGGGCGTGGATGAAAACATGGGATAGCATAGAGTGGGCGGCACGGTGGCGCAGCGGCAGAGATGCTGCCTTTCAGCGCTTGCAGCGCCGGGATCGATCCCGACTACGGGTGCCGTCTGTACGGAGTTTGTACGTTCTCCATGTGACCTGAGTGGGTTTTCTCCGAGATCTTCAGTTCCCTGCCACACTCCTAAGACGTACAGGAATGTAGGTAAATCGGTTTGGTAAATGTCATAATTGTCCCGGGATTGTGCCGAGATTGCTGATCGGTGCGGACCCGGTGGGCCGAAGGGCCTGTTTCCTCACTGTATTTCTAAGCTAAACTAGATTACGTGCAGGCAGATAGGAGTTGGTCTTGGCATCATGTATGGCAGAAACATTAGGGGCTGAAGGGCCTGTTCTTGCAAAGACACAAAGTGCTGGAGTGGATCAGCAGGTCGGGCGGCATCCCCAGAGAACATACAGCGATCAGCCAAAACACTATGACGGTTCGGACCAGACGGGACAGCCTTCGTTGCCCTCGGGCATTAATGAGCCTTGGGCGCCCAACACCCTGTCACCGATTTGTGGTTCGTCCCTCCTCGGACCACTGTCGGTAGGTACTCACCACTGCTGACCGGGAGCACCCCACAAACCTTGCCGTTTCAGAGATGCTCTGACCCAGTCGTCTGACCATAACAATTTGGCCCTTGTCAAAGTCGCTCAGGTCTTTACTCCTGCCCATTTCTCCTGCATCCAACACATCAACTTCAAGAACGGACTGTTCACTTGCTGCCTAATACATCCCACCCCTTGACAGGTGGCATTGTAACAAGATAACCAATGTTATTCACTTCGCCTGTCAGTGCTCATAATGTTTTGGCTGACGGGTGACATTTCGGCTCGAGACCCTTCCTCCGACCGTTCTTGTGCTGTACTGTCCTGTGCTCTGTGCAAGTGAACATCGCAGTGGTGAAATGGTTACCTGGCATTTCGGGGCATTTTTCCTTACATATGGAATATTTTAATTCCAATTTATTAAAGGACAAGGGGGGATACCAGTGCCGTTGCTACGATTCATTGTCGTCCAAAAACTCAGCATTTTATAGAGTTTCAAGGCAAGCCAATAAAGATTCACATCGCACTAATATAGTAATACTCCAGGCAAATTTATGGTTGAGTTCTATTCTAATAAATCTCCAATTGTAATGTAATGAAAAGACCGCGGTATACCTCCCTCATCCGCACATACAAAAGGAAGCAATTTAAAAATGTTTGACAAAATAACACTGCACATCATCAGTACTGAAGAACCTCATTTCCTGTTCTCTGTGATATTGCATTATCATTCATATTAAGGAAATAACCCAGTGGCACTTATTTTCAGGAAACTAAATTACCACACAATCAATAATGCATTCTGGTTTAATCTGAAATTTCAGCATATATGATATTCTACTTTCCGTTAATATCTTGCTGTACAACAAGCTATGGGTTTTGCAGTACCTTGCACAGAGAATTACCTGTCTAAATCAGATGGCAAGATGGCAAGCCCAGAGATATTAATCAATCCAGCCTGAAACATAATGTGTAGCGGAGGCTGAGAAACAAAAACAAAAAAAATGGTAAGTAAATGATTGAAGAATTATTATCAGGCTTTTAACTGTTTCCGAACAGTCCTGTCAATAATAGGACGGTTTATGCATTTTCCATAGTTCTGCTTTATTGCCGATTTACATATAAATTGCCTTATTTTAGACTCAATGAGCTCTTTACGTCTGTTTATGATATACATCCTGTGCTGAAGTCTCGGAACGGTCCCTGGGTTTTTAAACGTTATTTGAGGGTGGGGCAACACAGATATTTGGAAGCACTTCCCACATTAATATCAGAGCAGCGATTTCAAAGGAGAAATTTGAAGATTGACTTCCAGAGGCTGGACAGAACAGCACCGGCAACGGATGCTAAAGTTACGCTCGTGAATCGTGGCAGCGTGGAGCAGATTTGTACATGTTATCATCAGCGTACATGACAAGCCTTGTGTTTCGTCCATGACATTCCTAATTAGGCAACCTCCTGGGATGGAGATACTGACAGCCCTTTGGAACACGTTGGCATAGAAGTGTCGGTAGAGCTGTGGCCTCACAATGCTAGAGACCCGGGTTTGATTCTATCTTGGGTACTGACTGTGTGGAGTTTTCGCGTTCTCCCCGTGACCGCGTGGGTTTCCTGTAGGGTGCTCTGGTTTCCTCACCACGTTCCAAAGGCGTGCGGGTTTGTAGGTTAATTGGCCTCTGTAAATTGTCTCTGTGGATGAGAAAGTGGGATAATAGAGAAGAAGTGGGAATGGGTGATGGATGGTCGACTTGGACTCGGTGGGCAGAAGGGCCTGTTTCCGTGCTGTATCTCTAAATTAAACTAAACTAAATTACACCTAAGCATCAAAACTGCAAGAAACTATCTCTGCTTGTAGTCCATTTCTTTTCCAACCACTCAAAACACACACACACAGATGGGCAGGCATGGAAGAAAAAGGAGCAAATTATATGTCGAATGCAAAAAGATTTCATAGTTCCTACTTTATCCATTAATATTCATCACTACTTTGTTAAAATATACAAGTACAGTGAAAGCCACTTAATGGGGATACCGTGCAAACAGGAAAGGCATTACCATTATCCATTTCTTGCCGTTAAACAAGCAAATTAAATGTATAGGGAAATAGGTTTGCCCCCAGGCAAATATTCCCTTTAAAATTAATGCGCCTGCTAACAAGGATGCCCATTAACTGGCAGAGAGTGTGTGATTAACATAGTCCTCACTGTTCAGTGAAAAGGTTTACAGCACTTCCTCACAGATTGCAATGATCATACGCTGACTGGCACGTATGAATCTGAGTCCAATTTTGAGCTGGGGCAAGCAGGATGGTAAAGTCCGCAGATAAAGCAAACGGGAAGAAAATGGAAAAAATGTGCAATGTCTTGTTTAGTTTAATTTAGTTTAGTTTAATTTAAATTAGTTTAGTTTAGTTTAGTTTAGTTTAGGTTAGTTTGGTTTGGTTTGGTTTGGTTTGGTTTGTTTTAGTTTTAGTTTTAGTTTTAGTTTTAATTTTAGTTTTAGTTTTAGTTTCAGTTTTAGTTTTAGTTTTAGTTTTAGTTTTAGTTTTAGTTTTAGTTTTAGTTTTAGTTTAGTTTAGTTTAGTTTAGAGATTCAGCAAGGAAACAGGTTCTTCGGCCCACTGTGTCCACCCCGACCAACGATTACCCGTACACTAACACTATCCTACACAAACTAGGGACAATTTTACAGAAGCCAATTAACCTACAAACCTCAATGTTGTAGGGATGTGGGAGGAAACCAGAACATCCAGAGAAAACAACATTGAAATGACACCTGGCCAGGTACATGGATAGAACAGGTTTAGAGGGATACGGGCCAAACGCAGGCAAATGGCACTAGTGTGGGTGGGGCATAAAGGGCAGCCTGTATAGGTTGGGCTGAAGGGCCTATTTCTCTGCTGTATGACTGAAGGGGGAGAGTTGAAGACCAGACTGTTGAGTCTCTATTGTCTATTTTACCGTATTGCAAAACAGTGGCGAAACATCTGCTCCCATGGAGTTTAATTTTAATTTTTAATTGTTTCATTCAACTCAAATGTGGCAGATAGGCTCCTACAAACAGGAGAGAGCACTGGTGGCTCGAGCCCCTGGGTAAATGTTCGCCAATTTGTCAGACGCAAGACCCCTTCACCTGCAATGCCCACTGTAGCAAAGTGAAGCACTCTCGTGCGGGCCTTGAAAACTGAATTGGAAAGAAGACAAATTATGCGGAAATTGAACGTAGATCCGCCACAGCGGAAAAAATAATCATGTTGATGAAGTGGGAAAGTGCAGGATGGGTCAATGGGAGGCTGGGTTGTGAACAAGGGGAGTTTGGAGAGACCCTAAAGAGTGGTGCTTCAATTTCTCCACACATGATAAACTACATCCTCTGGGACCGTAGAAGTTGCAACATAGGACAGAGAACAGAGAACATAGAACATATAGAACATAGAACATATAGAACATATAGAACACAGAACACATAGAACATAGAACATATAGAACATAGAACATATAGAACACATAACATGTAGAACATGGAACATATAGAACACATAGAAAATAGAACACATAGACCATAGAACACATAGGACATATAGAACATCAAACACAGAACATAGAACGTATACAACATAGAACATAGAACATATAGAACATAGAACATATAGAACATAGAATGTATAAGAACATAGAACATATAGAACATAGAACATATAGAAAATGGAACACACAGGCTATATAACATATAGGGCATAGAACGCATAGAACAGAACATATAGAACACAGAACATATAGAGCATATAGAACATATAACATATATAACATAGAACACATAGACCATAGAACATATAGAACATAGCATATTGAACATAGAGCATAGAACATTCATCTTGAGTTTAAAGAATTCTTGTCTGAATTCAGAATTCAGTCTGAAGAAGGGTCTCGACCTGAAACGTCACCCATTCCTTCCCTCCAGAGATGCTGCCTGACCCGCTGAGTAACTCAAGCAGTTTGTGTCTACCTTCAATTTGCACCAGCATCTGCAGTTATTTTCCTAAAGTGTTCTCTTGGTTAAGTTTTGGAAACATAGAGTCATGCAGCAAAGACGCAGGCCCTTCGGTCCAACTGGACCAAACAGGTCCAACTTGTCCATGGCAACCAAGATGCCTCATCTAAGCTAGTCCCACCTGCACACGTTTGGACCATATCCCTCTAAACCTTTCCCATCCATGTACCGTTAAATATTGTTATAGTACCTACCTCAACACTGTCCGCTGGCAGCTCATTCCACATACCCACCACCCACTGTGCTCTGCCCCCAGCACGTACTTAGACTTTTACCTTAGAATTAGGTTTATCATTGTCACGTGTACTGAGGTACAGTGAAAAGCTTGGCATCATGTTCGGCACTAATGTTGTAGGCTGAAGGGCCTGTTCCTGTGCTGTACTGTTCTACGTTCTAAGTGTTCCAAGGTACAGTGAGACGCTTTGTTTTGCATGCTATCCAAACAGATCAGACAATACTATGCATAAATAAAATCAAGTCAAACTCAAGTACAATAGGTGGAGCAAGGGGGGAGATACAGGGTGCAGAATATAGTTCTCAGCATCGTAGCGCATCAGTTCCAGAGACAAAGTCCAATGTCCGCAATAGGGTCGAGGTGAATCAGACAGTGCCCTAGCTGATGGAAGGACTGTTCAGAAGCTTGATAACAGAGGGGAAGAAGCTGTTCCTGAGGCTGGTGGTGCGCGCTTTCAGGCTTCTGTACTTTCTGCCTGGTGAGGGCAGGGAGATGGAGGAATGATCAAGATGGAATAAGTCTTTATTGTCCGCTGGTAATGCTTCTGCAAAGGTTCTGCAAGATGCATTTGTGCATCTGAGTACAAACTGTCGTTCAGAGTCTGTGTGCGACATGCCTAGCCTGACACTCCACTGCATTGCGCTTGCATTCTAACGTTGCTTGGTGGTCTGGTAAACCATAATGGGGCGCTGTCTGTACGGAGTTTGTACGTTCTCCCCGTGACCTACCTGGGTTTTCTCCGGGATCTTCGATATCCTCCCACACTCCAAAAGACGTACAGGTGTGTAGGTTCATTGGCTTGGTATAAATGTAAATTGTCCCTCGAGTATGCAGGATAATGTTAGTGTGCGGGGATCGCTGGTCAGTATGGATTCGGTGGGTCGAAGGGCCTGTTTCTGCGCTGTATCTCGAAAAACAATTAAAAACATTCAATGTGTCGATGCGTGCAATATTGCTAGTGTTACACCCAGTAGAGTTAGTACTTCCCTTTTCCCTTACATGCCACTCATGTGGCGCCCAGGGGTGATATCCCTTCCCTTGTTTGAGGGGTGTCCCCACCACACCCTGCCCCCCATGTCCAGCAGCGGAAGGACCCTAGACTGTGGTCCTCCCCCACAGAGCCTTGGCGTTGGCTGCACCGAGCTTCAGTGTGTCCCTCAGCACGTACTCCCGCAGTCTGCAGCGGGCCAGTCGGCAACATTCCAGTTCAGTTTAGTTTATTGTCAAGTGTCCCGAGGTACAGTGAAAAGCTTTTGTTGCGTGCTAACCAGTCAGCAGAAAGACAACACATGATTACAATCGATCCATTTACAGTGTACAGATACACGATAAGGGAATAACGTTTAGTGCAAGGGAAAGCCCGCAAAGTCCGATCAAGGATCAGTCTCTGTTCAACCATTTCCTTGTGGCAGCCTCCTTCACCCTGTCAGTAGTTGGGACACAAAGGGCTCAATGGGTCAGGCAGCCTCTCTGGAGAACATGGATAAGTGAAGTCTCGGGTGGAACCTTTTTTTCAGGCTGGTTGTTCAGTCGGGCTGTGGAAATGGTTGAGTGCTTCAAGACCTTTGGCATTAATATTACCAACGATCTGTCGTGGACCAACCATATTGATATGACAGCCAAGAAGGCCCACCAACACCTCTACTTGTTGAGCAAATTCAGCATATTCCAATGAATATTACAAACTTCTACCAATGCACAATAGAAAGCATACTGTGTAGGAAAATAACTGCAGATGCTGGTACAAATCGAAGGTATCACAGTCTGAAGAAGGGTCTCGACCCGAAACGTCACACATTCCTTCTCTCCAGAGATGCTGCCTGACCTGCTGAGTTACTCCAGCATTTTGTGATAGAAAGCATACTGTTGGGTTATATCGCAACTCGGTTTAGGACCACTCTGCCCAAGACCGCAAAAAATCTCACACAGTTGTGGATGTAGCCCAGTCCATCACACAGACCAGACTCCCCACCATCGACTCCATCTACACTTCACGCTGCTTTGTGATAGCAGCCAATATAATCCCACCCCAGTCAATCTCAGTTCTCCCTACTCCAATCAGGCAAAAGATACAAAAGTTTGAAAGCACGCACCACCAGACTCAAGAACAGTATGAACGGGTGATCGATGGTCGATATGGACGCGGTGGGTCGAAGAGCCTGTTTCCATGCTGGCTCTTTTAACTAAACTAAACTAAATCCCATCAATGTAAACTTCCATTCCAATCAACATCCCTTCCTTTAATGCTTCTGTGATATTTGCTCCAACCTCACCCGACACTAAAGTCATTTTAAAGATTCTTTGTGCAAATGAGTTTGTCCTGATTCTCTTCTAGGATTCATTGGTTCCTCTCTGGCATTTATGGCATTTAACCGTGATCTCATCAAGAATTCCCTCTGTTTAGTTTAGTTTAGCTTAGAGATACAGCGCGGAAACAGGCACTTTCGGCCCACCGGGTCCACGCCGACCAGCGATCCCCACACATTAACACCATCCAATACCCACTCGGGACAATTTTTACATTTACCAAGCCAATTTACCTACAAACCTGGACGTCTTTGGAGTGTGGGAGGAAACCGAAGATCTTGGAGAAAACCTACGCAGGTCACGGGGAGAACGTACAAACTCCGTACAGACAGCACCTGTAGTCGGGATCGAACCCGGGTCTCCGGCGCTGCATTCGCTGTAAGGCAGCAACTCTACCGCCGCGCCACTGTGCCGCCCTATTCTGTTATCAGACTTCTGAACTGTCCTGTCATTAGCCACGTGTAGTCCCGAACTTCCAACCTACTGAGGTAGACCTTGCACCTTATCTCTGTTGCGCTACAATGCTGAGAAACCATTCTGTACACTGGTATTAACTCCTTGCATTACCTGTTGTACCTGTCTTTGACCTGTGATTGTACTCATGTGTAGTATTATCCGACATCATAGAATAGCATACAAACAAAAGCCTTTCACTGTACCTCGGTACACATGACAATAACAAACCTAAACCAATACACACGGTGAAGAAAAAGAAACACTAAGTGGATTAACTAAACAAATTAAAGTCAAACAACGATGAAAGCAAATGTTTGTGGAGCCTGCAAGATGAAAATTGAGGAACTTCATTGGTAAGTGTTACAAATGCCTCCAGAAATACAAAGATTATCTAGGCAGCAAAGCGGGAAATGGAAATGCACCTAACTGTTAACAACAAACATATGAATATGAAAAAACTTTGTAATATAGTCAAAGAAAAATGAAGATTGAAATAGAAATTAAAAGAAGTATATAAATTTACAAGAAGCATAGATAGGGTAGACAGTCAGAACCTTTTATCCCAGGGTGGAAATCTCTAAGAGGGCATAACATTAAGGTGAGAGGGGCAAAGTGTAAAGGACATCTGTGGGGCAGGCTTTTTGTTTGCATGGAGGGTGGTGGGTGCCTGGAACGTGCTGCATGCGGTGGTGATGAAGGCAGATACAATAGAGGTGTTTGAGAGGCTTTTAGATAGGCACAGGGATATGCAGGGAGTGGAGGGGGATGGATCACGTGCAGGCAGAGGAGATTAGTTTAACTTGACGACAAGTTCAGCAGAGACATTGTGGGCTGAAGGGCCTGTTCCTGTGCTGAATGGGTCTATCCAATGGAATTGCTGAATGATCACAGTCAACCGAAGACTGATAACACTACCATTGTGGAGGGGAGTTTCAAATAATGCTGGAGATATCTCTATGTCTGATGAGAACAAGGTTAAAGGCCATAAACACCAGAGAGTTACCAATGAATCCTCGAAGAGAATTAGGACAAACTCATTTGCACAAAGAACCTTTAGAATGATTTTAGTGTCAGGTGAGGTTGGAGCAAATTCACAGAAGCATTAAAGAAAGGGATGTTGATTGGAATGGATGATTACATTGATGGGATTTAGTTGAGTTGAGTTCAAAGGCACTGCATGGAAACAGGCTCTTCGACCCACCGCGTCCACATCGACCGTCGATCACCCGTTCATACTAGTTCCACGTTATCCCCGCGTCCACATGGACCGTCGATCACCCGTTCACACTAGTTCCACGTTATCCCCGCGTCCACATGGACCGTCGATCACCCATTCACACTAGTTCCACGTTATCCCCGCGTCCACATGGACCGTCGATCACCCGTTCACACTAGTTCCACGTTATCCCCGCGTCCACATGGACCATCGATCACCCGTTCACACTAGTTCCACGTTATCCCATCTCCTCATCCACTCCCCAAGCTCTCAGGGTCAATTTATGGAGGACCAATTAACAGACAAACCTGCACGTCTTTGGGATATGGGAGGAAACCTGAGCACCTGGAGGAAACCCACGCGATCACAGGGGAAACGTGCAAACTCCACACGGACAGCACCTGGGGTCAGGATGGAACCCGGGCCCCTGGGGCTGTGGCTCTATCAGCTATGCCACTGTGCTGCTCCTGCATTAGATGGGGAGCAGTGAGATGGGTTCCACGTGAAGCATTGAGTTTAATGGTCTGTTCCTGTTCTGCGCGACCTGTCCAATTCTTTGTGGTCCTAATGTCTTTTAAATCACCTAGAAAGGTTTAAAATGAAAATACTCTCTGGAAGGAATATTACGCCTGGTGGTACTAAGTGATACCGGGATTGGATCTGTGAGCCGAAGCAATATTAATAAGGCAGTTAGTGAACACAAGGATATCCTATTGGTTAACAAAAGCCAATCTGGGACCTATTTCCAAGAAAGGTCAGATCATGGTTAAATATAGACCTAATGGTTTTACATCAATAACTGACAGAAATAAATAAAACTGAATATTACAGTGTCAGAGAGTCGTAGGTTCATACAGTGTGGAAAAGGGCCCTACTACCCAACTTGCCCACACCGACCAAGATGCCCCATCTACCTGGTCTCACCAACCCACATTTAGCCCCTATACCTCTACACCTTTCACCTTCCATGTACTTCCGTCGGTCACACAACGGGGAATACGCCCCGATCTTTATCAACGGAGACAGTGTGGAGAGAGTGTCCAGCTTCAAGTTTCTGGGCACTCACATTTCGGAGGACCTAACATGGTCCAATAACACTGCTGTGCTGGTCAAGAAGGCACAGCAACACTGAAAAAGTCTGGTCTACCCCAACAGCTGCTGACGACCTTCTACCGCTGCACCATAGAGAGCATCCTAACACATGGCATCCCTGTGTGGTATCTCAGCTGCACGGAGGCAGAGAGGAAAGCTCTTCAGCGGGTAGTCCATAGAGCTCAGAGGACTATCGGAACATAGCTACCAGCCTTGGAGGGCATCTACAACGCACGATGCCTCAGAAAAGCCACCAGCATCCACAAAGACTCTTCACACCCCTGCAACAGTCTGTTCGAACTTCTACCATCGGGCAGACAATACAAGGCCTTCTACGCCCGCACCTCCAGACTCAGGAACAGCTTCATCCCCAGGGCCATAGCTGCTATGAACCGGTCCTGCTGAGCCGGATGGTCACATCGCACAGTGAACCTGCACAGACCTACTTGCACTTTATTCTGTTTTAAAACTGTTCTAATTTGTTTCATTGGGTTGTTTAAATTAATACTGACATGCTAATTAATTTACTGCATCGTATGGGAGGCGCAATCCCAATCTCGTTGTACCCCTGTACAATGACAATAAAGATATATTGTATTATTGTAGCGACCATAGAGAATGGTCCGGGTCGTCGAACCCTCAGATTGGCCAGCGAGGTCACGTGTGAACGCGACCATGGGGATTGGTCCAGAGAGCGACATCGCTGATTGGCCAGCGTGGTCATGTGCGCTTTTGGCGCCCGAAATATTCATTCGGCGAAGTCTTCGAAGAAGACAGTAAGTTTTTGATGGTTGTCCTTTACCTTGTTGTTTAACTCTGTATTCGAATATTGCGGCTGCAATAAACTTCTTCTACAACCAACAAGTTTTCGGACTCGCCATATTATATTGTATTGTCCCAATGTCTTCTAAGTGCTGTGATAGTATCTTCCTCGACCACCTCATCTGGCAGCTTGTTCCATATACCCACCACCCTCTGAGCGAAAATATCTGTCTCCTAGGTTCTTACTGAATCTTACCCCTTAAACCTGTGTCCTCTGGCTCTTGATTCCCCAACCCTGGGTAAAAGACTACAAAAGCCTCCTGAACACCACTATCGTATCTGCCTCCACCCCCAACCCTGGCAGTGTGTTCCAGGCACCCGCCACACGCACACGCACACGCACATCTGCTTTAAAATGTCGCAGCTTAAAGCTATGCCTTCTCGTCCTTGGCATTTCCACCCTGGGGAAACAGGTTCTGACTGTCTACCCTCTCTGTGCCTCTCATGATTTTATAAACTTTCATCTGGAGTTCAGACCTCCAGTTCTTGATTCCCACACCATGTGCAGTCACCCTATTTATTCCCCTCATGATGTTGCACACCTATATAAGATCACCCAGCAGCATCCTGCCCGGCAAAGAATAATGTCCCAGCTGAACGCCGGATGTTGAGGGGGGAGACCTGATAGAGGTATACACAATTATGAGAGGTGTATATGGGGTAGACAGTCAGATTTTGGATCAGTGGTAAAAGGTTTAAAAGGGATCCGGGGAGGTTGTTTTTTCTCCAGGCAGTGGTTGGAATCAGAAATGCTCTGCCCGAGACATCGAAACATAGAAACATAGCAAATAGGTGCAGGAGGAGGCCATTTGGCCCTTCGAGCCAGCACTGCCATTCATTGTGATCATGGCTGATCATCTACAATCCATAACACGTGCCTGCTTTCTACCCCTATCCCTTGATTCCACCAGCCCCTAGAGCACTATCTAACTCACTTTTAAATTCATCCAGTGACTTGGCCTCCACTGCCCTCTGTGGCAGAGAATTCCACAAATTCACAACTCTCTGGGTGAAAAAGTTTCTTCTCACCTCAGTTTTAAATGGCCTCCCTGGTTCTGGACTCCCTCAACATTGGGAACATTTTTCCTGCATCTAGCTTGCCTAGTCCTTTTATAATTTTATACGTCTCTAAAAGATCCCCTCTCGTCCTTCTAAACTCCAGTGAATACAAGCCTAGTTTTTCCAATCTTGCCTCATATGACAGTCCCGCCATCCCGGGGATTAATCTCGTGAACCTACGCTGCACTGCCTCAATAGCAATGACGTCCTTCCTCAAATTAGGAGACCAAAACTGCACACAATACTCCAGATTTTCAGACAGATCGTCTGAAAATATGTCGCCTGATTAGAGAGGGTGAGCTACAAGGAGAGGTTGGACAGGCCGGAGCTCAAGGCGAGACCTGATCGGAATATATAGAAATACTAGACCAAGTGGACCCGTTAGGCCCAAACCTCTCCTGCATTGGTGCAGGATCCTCTCCTTCCCCCCCACCCTTCGTCCCTCCTGCCCTCCCTACCCCCTTCCCCCTTTCCCTCCCCCCTCCCCCACTCAACCCCCCTTATCCTCCCTCCCCCGTTTCCTCCGTCCCCACCTCCCTCCCCCCTCCTTAGGAGATAAGATTTAAACTTAAAAATGTGAATAACTTTTAAAATATAACACCGATTTCAAAGAAACTTCTTCCATTAGCACCAAAGGGACGACGGTGAGTAAGGTGGGCCTAAAATTGTTGCACTATCAAGTCAAGTCAAATTTATTTGTCACATACACATACACGATGTGCAGTGAAATGAAAGTGGCAATGCCTGCGAGTTGTGCACAAAAAAGAATTACAGTTACAGCATATAAATAAAGTTAATAAGTTACTATTAGTGTCGACAAAAATTTAGTCTCTGGGGTTATAAAAGTTAACAGTCCTGATGGCCTGTGGGAAGAAGCTCCGTCTCATCCTCTCCGTTTTCGCAGCGTGACAGCGGAGGCGTTTGCCTGATCGTAGCATCTGGAACAGTCCGTTACTGGGGTGGCAGGGGTCCCTCATGATCTTGCTTGCTCTGGATCTGCACCTCCTGATGTATAGGTCTTGCAGGGGGATGAGTGTAGTTCCCATGGTGCGTTCTGCCGAACATACTACTCTCTGCAGGGCCATCCTGTCCTGGGCTGAGCTGTTCCCAAACCAGACTGTAATGTTGCCGGACAGGATGCTCTCTACAGCCCCAGAGTAGAAGCAATGAAGGATCCTCAGAGACACTCTGAATTTCCTCAATTGTCTAAGGTGGTAAAGGCGCTGCTTAGCCTTACCCACCAGTGCGGCAATGTGCGTTGCCCACGTCAGATCCTCTGTGATGCGGACTCCCAAGTATTTAAAACTGCTCACCCTATCCACAGTAGACCCATTTATCTCCAGTGGCGTGTACGTCCTTGGATGTTTAGCCCTTCTGAAGTCCACAATCAGCTCCTTTGTTTTAGTGACATTCAAGAGGAGGCTATTGTCCTGACACCAGAGTGCCAGATCAGCCACCTCCTCCCGGTAGGCCTTCTCATCGTTGTTAGAGATCCGGCCCACCACCACAGTGTCATCAGCAAACTTGTACCGTGTACCGTTTTGGCTGTAGTTCAGGAACAAACAAACAAACAAACGAGAGTTTTAGTAGTATATAGATGAGAGGCATAGATAGGGTAGACAGTCAGAACCTTTCTTGCCAGGGTGGAAATGGCCAACACCAGAGGCCACAGCTTTAAGGTAGAATTTGAAGGAGATGTACGAGTACGTTTTTTAAACTAGAACTGTTCTATGTTCCATTACTTGTATTGCTCCATTGCCAGACAGCTGTTGGGTTGTCGGTTAAGATGTTCCTTTGTGTGATATTGCTGGCATTGTGGGCATTAAACTTTCAAAGTAGCTACTTGTTTGGTGCGGATATGGTGGGCCGAAGGGCCGGTTCCTGTGCTGCACTGTTCTATGTTCTAAGTTCTAAGATGGGCAATGCTGCCGAACTTGTACTTACCTCAAAGGTAGACACAAACATGGGTGACGTTTCGGGTTGAGACCCTTCTTGTCTGAAGAAGGGATCTCGACCCGAAACGTCACGCATCCCTTCTCTTCCGAGATGCTGCCTGACCCACTGAGTTACTCCAGCATTTTGTGTCTACCTTCGATTTAAACCAGCATCTGCAGGTTTTTTTCCTACATTCCTTGTACTTACCTCACTTGGCCAGTGTGTTTTTTTTTTTTTTTTTTTTTTTTTTATATCAAAAAATACTTTATTCAAGTTATAAATATCATTTACAAACCATCATTTTTAAACAAACCCATCCGACATTTCCGGAGGTTACATATTCAATACAGGCATTTACTTGGACATTTACATACATTTACATACATATCCCTTATTTGGAGGGGCGCCAGTGTGTGTCATGCAGCAACAGAGGGCCTGCACTCATCTGTCCACAGGAACTGCAGATAAATTCAAAGTTCAGATAAATTGCCTCACTTTACATTAAGGGTGTTGCCAGGACTCGAGGTGCCTGAGCTATCAGGAGAGGTTGGGCAGGCTAGGACTTTATTCCATGGAGCGCAGGAGGGTGAGGGTGACCTTACAGATGTGCATAAGATTATGAGTGGAATGGACAGGGTGAATGCAGTCTTTTACCCAGAGTTGGGGAATCAAGAACCAGAGGACAAATGTTTAAGGTAAGGGCAGAAAGATTTAATACACACCCGAGGGGCATATCTTTTCACCCAGAGGGTGATAAGTATGTATTGAATGAGCTGCCACAGGGGGTAGTTGAGGCAGGTACTATAACAGTATTTAAAAGACATTTGGACAGGTACATGCTTAGAAAGGTTTAGAGGGATATGGGGAAAAAATGCAGGGAAATGGGACTAGTGTCGATGGGACATCCTGGTAGGCATGGGCAGGTTGGGCTGAAGGGCCTGCTGTATGACTCTATGACTATTAGATTCTGAGTTTGCTAAGACCCACCGTGATGTCCAACAGCAAGAACAATACTGGTCTTCACATCATTTGTGAATCGGCTCCTTTGTGGCCCAGCCCATCATAGCCAGTAAGCAGGCACACTGGGGGATGGACCAGATTATTAACACAAAGTGTAACAGCAATCACAGACCGAGTCCTTGGTACATGACTGATTTAAAAAAAAACTAATCTTAAATTGGAAACTAATCCATAAAGATTTCCATAAAATAAAACCTTATTGGGGCTGGTGTCTGCTTACCATTTAACATTCCAGGTCAGAGACTGCCTGGACATTTATGCGAAGACATGATTTGTCAGAAGAAAGATACAGAGTGTTGGAGTAACTCAGCGGGTCAGGCAGCATCTCTGGAGAACATGGATGGGTGACGTTTCACAGAGTGTTGGAGTAACTCAGCGGGTCAGGGCAGCATCTCTGGAGAACATGGATGGGTGACGTTTCACAGAGTGTTGGAGTAACTCAGCGGGTCAGCAGCATCTCTGGAGAACATGGATAGGTGACGTTTCACAGAGTGCTGGAGTAACTCAGCGGGTCAGGCAGCATCTCTGGAGAACATGGATGGGTGACGTTTCACAGAGTGTTGGAGTAACTCAGCGGGTCAGGCAGCATCTCTGGAGAACATGGATAGGTGACGTTTCACAGAGTGCTGGAGTAACTCAGTGGGTCAGGCAGCATCTCTGGAGAACATGGATGGGAGACGTTTTGAATCTGAAGAAGGGTCTCCCAAAGCAAAAAATCACCTGTCCATATTCTCCAGAGAAGCTGCCTGAGCCGCTGAGTTACTCCAGCACTTTGTGTCTTTTTATGTAAACCAGTGTCTGCAGAACCTTGTTATTACATCTGTCAAAAGAACATTTGTAAAGAACTACAAAAAAAATTCCCCTCCCCTCCTCCTCCTACCCTCCTCCTCCTCCTACCCTCCTACCCTCCCCCTCCCCCTCCCCCTCCCTTCCCTCACCTATACCCACGACACATTCTCTCCCCTCCTCATCATCACCCCTCCCCTCTCCTCTCCCTCTCCTCTCCCCTGCCTCCCCCCCATCCTATTCCCCAACCACCTCCTTCTCGATCCATGCACACTTTTGCAGCAAGCCAATTAAAATCCTTTTATCTAGGAAATGAGATGATCAAGAGATAGCCTCTAGTTGAGAAGAATTTCCTTAATTTATAAATCCCCCCTACTTCTGACTTTGGCTTTCAATGAATTGCAAGAAATGCCTTAGAGGGTGTTTTGTGTGTGTGCGTGTGCGTGCGTGTACGAGAGCGTGTGTGTGCATGTGTGCATGTGCATGTGCGTGAGCGTGTGCGTGTGCGTGTGCGTCTGCGTCTGCACGTGTGCACATGTGCGTGAGCGTGTGCGTGTGCATGTGCATGTGCATGTGCCCCATTACCAAGATTTCATGTGAGGGAAGGAACTGCAGATGCTGCTTTACACCGAAGATAGACACAAAATGCTGGAGTGACTGAGCGGGACAGGCAGCATTTCTAGAGAGAAGGAATGGGTGACGTTTCGGGCCGAGACCTTCCTTTATTTTTTGTGTTGTTAATTCTCATCTTGCCTTAAAAATGCTAATCTTCAAAGTGTTAGAATTTGATGTATAGAAATAAGTAAACACGCCAGTCTTGCCTCAGAAACATTTAAGGAGTCAGATCCATCTCTTTATACCTTAGTATGGAGTAATTTTAAACTCCATTTTACTCCAGGTGCTAAAAAAAAATCATGAAGGATGTTATTCTCCAATATTAAGTCTGGTGTATTAAATAACCCACGGCCAACAGGTAAACATTGCTTTTTTATTGCTAATGGGACAATTCTATAGAAATAGACCCCCCCCCCCCCCCCCTCCCCCCAACTATGTGTGATATTGCAGACACCCACGGACTGAATGTGTGTTTAATATCGGGCATGTATCTTGGCACCTTCCCTCAAGTAAACCAGCTCTTTCCTGTCAACTGGTTTGGAGGGAAGGGGATGGGGAGGTTGGGGGAGGGGGAGGAGAAGGAAGGGAGGGATACTGGGGGAAAAAGCATAAGAGAGTTCTTCTCTCCTTACTTTAATAACGAACATCTGCGAATGATCGCCACTGCATCCAATTTCTGCCAAAATGCTTTCTGTTGAAACTCCATCAAACAGACACACGGTGCACAAAAGCAACCTCATCATCAAGAGGGACTAATCCACCGCCGCACGATGCAAGCCTGTCAAGTTTTTATTATAAGAAGTCATCACTCATTTCTGCGAAGATTAAAAGTATGACTAAATTGAGAAAATCCTCTTAGCCATGTGGAATTTTAATATACGGGGGGGGGGGGGGGGGGGGGCGGGGGGGGGGGGGTGTTGAAGAGAAAGGGAGGCAGGCATCAGTTTGTGAAATGGGAGGGGAGAGAAGGATGTCAAGCAAATTAAGGGAATGTAAATATGCAGACTTTGTTTAGCAAGTTCAAACAGCTACCCATTTAGCACTTGCTTGGAAGTTTGTATTGCAAAAAGAGTCATCTTTGCCTCCCCCCCCCCCCTACCCAGAAGAAGGGTCCCCACCTGAAATGTCACCTATCTTTTACTTCCAGAAATGCTGCCTGACCTGCTGAGTCCTGACCTGCTGAGTTACTCCATCACTTTGGTATAAACCTGTCTGAAGAAGGGTCTCGACCCGAAACCCTCGCCCATTCCTTCTCTCCAGAGATGCTGCCTGTCTCGCCTGAGTTACTCGGGCATTTTGTGCCTATTTCAGCATCCGCAGTTCTTTGTTTCTCCCCCCCTCCCCCCTCCCCCCCCTCCCCCCTCCCCCCCTCCCCCCCTCCCCCCCTCCCCCCCTCCCCCCCCCTCCCCCCCAGGTTTAATTACTTCAAGGAGTTACCAGGATATTGTGGCTGTTGGGTTTTTTATGAAGAATATTGGTCTTGGGTCAATACCCTATTTTCTTGCATTGTGCCACAATACATCAGCACTATGTTGCCACCACAACTCACTCTCCCCTTCCAACGAACAGTTCCATTTAATAAGTAATTAAAAACACCTTAAAATCCTTCAACTTGATCTTTTGATTTAATGCTTTTCTCTTGCAAACTTACCGTTGCATTACTTGAAACTGGCAGATATCACTTTAAAGATGACTTTAAATTGCGGGTGATTTAGTGCCATTCCAAAATGCACTCAGTCAAGTTACTTTTATATTTTTCATTCAAAGACCGAGCGCAAGTGGTGATGTAAGATGTCCATAAAAAGAAAGACACATAAAGCAGCAGAGACGGTGGACTGATAGTAAAACTGAGCTCAAAAATTCCCTTTCATTAACAACTAATAGCCAAGGACCAAACAACCTATCTCTTAGAACAGAGCTGTGTAATAATGTTCAGACCTCAGGGGGAGTTGATGGCTGTCAGCATTTTTAGTCGACTCTGGCCCTTTGATTTGACTGAAGAAATCAACTGGCTCTTTGATTTGGCTTCCCTGGTCTGCAAGGATGAGAGACTGCCTGAAACGTTCCCTGAACTGAGGTCTACTGTATTTCCAACCACAGCACTGCAACCAATAATTTTTTTTTAAAAAAGCAACAGTGGCCTTTTGCTAAATAAATGAGCAAATATTTCCCCAGTGTTCACGAGGTTAGATCCCCATTTAATTAAACTGGCTCATTATTGTCCCTATCTGATTAGCACAGTAGAATCAATTATTCAATTCACAAACATGGCTGCTCAACTCAAACCCGAGACGTATACATAGCCGTTCAGTTAATTCCAAGGACACTAATTAGATACAATGCAAGCAGTAACTTTAACGACGGTAAGTGCCAAAAATACAATCACGGAGACGGAGGGGGGAGGTGGTGTTGGTGGGAGGGGAAACAAGGCCCCTCTCTTTTTTTTAATAAGCCCGTTTCGCATCTGCTAACAGGGTCAAAAAGAAACACAAAGACGGAAAGGATGAAATGTAGATCAAGAAAGCCAAGCAGCAAGGAAATACCTCTTGGGATTTGCATATGTAATGGCACACTACTACTTTTGTACTTTATAATCAAACAGTAGGCAATTATCCAAATTATTGACAGCAGATTTCTCATTTCAACTGCAAATTAAGGCTATTAATAAAGCTTTCTAATGCAAAAGTGACTAATTAACTAACGGAATGGAACTCTGAAGCCGTGATATCAAAAACCAGTCCACTGCATATTGTGGAAACACAGGGGAACTAATTAGTTTAATTATCAAAACAGCTAATTAAAATTACACAGTTGCCTAATTAGTTCTTTGCTTTTTTTGTCTAATTGACAGGATGGAGTTAATAGGTAACTGGCTTGAAGAGAAAACACAGGAATAGATCTTGCTGAATATTTTAGCTGATGTTATCTCATTGTGTGGCAGATTGGTAACAGGAAAATAAACGACCCTCATCCGTGTCTGTTGAGCGACGAGCACTGAGTTTCCTCAACGTAAACCTCCCCCTTGGACTGAGCTTCCCATTCCCACCCTGACCTTTCTGTCCTGGGCCTCCTCCGTAGCTAGCAAGAGGCCAAACGCAAAGTGGAGGAACAGCACCTCATATAGAAGCAAGGAACTGCAGATGCTGGTTTGCAAAAAAAACCACACAAAGCATTGGAGTAACTCAGCGGGTCAGGCAGCATCTCTGGAGGACATGGATAGTCGGGTTGGGACCCAACTGAAGGGTTGGGACCCTTCCTCAGAACTCATATCGGGTAGCTTACAATCCAATGGTATGAACATCGAATTCTCCAATTTTAGGTATTAACCTACAAACAACACCCTTTCTCCCCCCCCTCCTTGTATCCACCTGTCTTCCCTGTGCCCCACCTGGATGCACACCAATTTCTTCCTCCCCCCCCCCCCCCCCCCCCCACCGTTCCCTCCACCTATATTCCATCCTCTGGCTTCACATTTCACCCATCTTCTATCCTTATCTCACTTTTTGTCTTCATCTTTAATCTTTGTCCAACAATCTGCTTATTCAAAGAACCCCCCCGCCCCCTCACCTGTATCCACCTATCACTTTCCAGGCTTTGTCCCCCTCACCACCCCCACCTCTCTCCCAGCTTTCACCTCTCCCCCCCTCCCCCAACTACAATCAGTCTGAAGAAGGTTCCCGACCCAAAATGTTGCCCATCCAAGTCCTCCTGAGTTGCTGCCTGACCCGCTGAGTTACTCCAGCAATTTGTGTCTTTATTTGTAAACTGATTTTTCTTCAAGGTTAAACGCTGGGAGGTCTTGATAGTTTGGAATGATGGTTGATGAGGGTGGCTCCAAAGTTATCTACCTTGAACACTCCTCTATCGCCTTCTCCTTCTCCAAGCAGAGGGTGATGAGAGAGGTCGCACATTTTCTTCATCGATCACTGTTGTCAAAGCCTCTTCATTGGCGACGGATTTATTGCACATATCTAGGTACTTTTAAGTCGGGATTCGTGATTAGTACAAGTGCCAGGGGCTATGGGGAGAAGGCAGGAGAATGGGGTTGAGTAGGAAAGATAGATCAGCCATGATTGAATGGCAGGGTAGACTGGATGGGCCGAATGGCCTACTCTATGACTTATGAACTTATGAACTATAAGATCAAAGAAGGGGATGACCAACTAAAATAAAACTGGAAGTCAGAGTTAAACAGTACAAAAATATGGGAAACCCAAAGCTAAGTCTATCAATGTTTTATACAGGAAATGTGGAACCTCAGAAAATATTGGTAATAAGATTGTTCTAACAGATTTAAATCTTTTAGACTTTACTTTACAGCGCGGAAACAGGCCCTTCGGCCCACCAAGTCCACGCCGACCAGCAATCATCTTACAACTAACACTATCCTGCACACTAGGGACAATTGACAATTTACAATTTTTTTTGCAAAGCCAATCAACGTAGAAACCTGTACGTCTTTGGAGTGTGGGAGGAAACCGGGGCAACCGGAGAATGCCCATGCGATCACAGGGGTCAAACTCCGTACAGACAGCACCTGTGGTCAGGTTCCATCCCGAGTCTCTGGCGCCGTGAGGCGGCAACTCTACCGCTGCGCCACAGTGCCGGCCGAATAAAAATATTAGTCCTTGCTTCCCGCAAAGGTCGGTCTTGTCGATTTGTGTTCAAAATCTAAGGTCACTAAAACTATATGGCTGCCGAGAGTTTGCAGCAGAAACAAGTCTTGAGAAATATAATTAGCAGCCAAGGTTAAAAACCCTGCGACGTCCTTTGTGAAGTGTGAATTTCAGAAGGTCACTTGTGTTAGAGGTGAAGCAGACACACACAAAGCTTCAACTCCATCCAGGTTTTGCAAACTGCTGCTCTTTTATGTTGTCACCATGCTACGAGAATTAGTGCAGGGGCTGGCTGGTTTACAAGCCACACAAAAGACAGGTTTAAACAGCCTCAGTCCTTCTCTCATTCCTTCTCTCCCGAGATGCTGCCCGACCTGTTGAGTTACTCCAGCATCCAGCATCTGCAGTTATTTTCTTATATTTAAACAGCCTCCGATCTGTTAGAAAAGTTGCAGTGCTTGTGTGTGGATTTAACATGAAACAATATTGTACCATAGAAAAGAAATTAAGCACATCAACATTAATGTGTACAGCAGCATAGATTTTTTTGTGCAGATGCTTCTGATAGCCAAGCAAGCTTTCATTAATGGATGAAATTATAAGATAATTTAAGAATTATAGTAACTGAGTGGGTCAGACAACATCTCTGGAGAACATGGAAAGGTTGGGACCCTTCTTCAGACTGATTCATGGTTCATGACTCGAAACATCACCTATTCTTGTTCTCCAGAAATGCTGCCTGAGTCACTCCAGCACTTTGTGTCATTTTTCTCGTAAAGCAGCATCAGCAATTCTTTGTGTCTCCTTTTATCTTAAGAATTATTTGCCCACAAAAATTATAACCTCAGGTGGGAATAATTATCATTAACATGCTGGGTAGTTGGAGCGAGCTGCCGGAGGAGTTAGTTGGAGTGGGTACTATAACAGCATTTAAAACAGCATTTGGACAGGTACACGGATAGGAAATGTTTAGAAGGATATGGGCCAAACGTGGGCAAATGGAACTAGCATAGAAGGGGCATCTTGGTCAGCATGGATGAGTTAGGCTGAAGTCCTGTTTCCACGCTATATGACTCCACGATAGGAAAGGTTTAGAAGGATATGGGCCAAACATGAGGATGGGGAGAAGGCAAGAACGGGGTACTGATTGAGAATGATCAGCCATGATCACATTGAATGGCGGTGCTGGCTCGAAGGGCCGAATGGCCTCCTCCTGCACCTATTGTCTATTGTCTATTGTCTAACCACGGGCAAATGGAACTAGCATAGAAGGAGCATCTTGGTCAGCATGGATGAGTTGGGCCGAAGGGCCTATTTCCACGCTATATGACTCCATGATAGGAAAGGTTTAGAGGGATATGGGCCAAACACGGGCAAGTGGGACTAGCGTAGATGGGGCATCTTGGTCAGCATGGACGAGTTGGGCCGAAGGGCCTGTTTTCCTGCTTTATGACTGTATGACTAAATGCAACATTTAGGATATTATTGCTGCATTGCTGCTAATATAGAACTTTGCTTTGCTTTCAAACTGTACATATATTTAACAGCGCTGTATAAAGTTAACCTTAAAATAGGGACTATGGCTATAGGGTTTGGAAAGACTTCTGCAAGGACAATTTGTCAAGCACGTTGAAACGCACCCGAGTTTCCTTGGCATTTAGGCACTGCCTTAATTAAGCCTTTTGGGGTTTACATATGTTGATCTTATTTTAACGAAGCACGACACAATTAGATGCATTGAAAAGATGGAATGATAATCAGTGCATTGAAGAGTTAGGAAACAGGGCCGCACAATGTACCGGTCTGAAATAGTATTTCATTTTTATCTAAAAATTACTTTCAGCTTGTCGTACATCTCATTTGTATTGGAGGCAAAGCTCCCTGTTCACAATTACCACTAGTTAATCTTATCAGAGAGAAAAAAAAAAAATTCAATTACATTTATCAAGGTTATGCTGCTGCCAGGTTATTGCTGGGGAAAAAAATTGAAGTTTCTTTGTGAGAAGTGCAGACATTATATATATTTTTTCTCTATGTTTGTAAAAAAATTGAACACTCCCCCATGCGAGAATTAGCAATACACAGTTCTAATAAAGTAATATTCGACCAGCTCCAGAACAGGTCATTAGCACATAGATTATAGAACTTTGGGAGGCAGGTTTATAACTGTTAATAGACTTCAAATCACAGCCCACGCTGACATTTTAAAAATCTAGTTTCAAATTTGATAACAGATTACCAGCAAAGCTGGAAGCTAGCCACACGATGAAGGCAATTTAAATGCTTGCAAAGTGGCAAGATTAAAATCAAATAAGTGCTGATTTTTCTGCCTCAGTATCTTTCGCTTGTTTCAGTCTTTAACTCCGTGTGTTTGGGGCTTTGCCACCATCCACCCCATGGTAGGTTCGGTTGGGGCCGGTGAGGGGGGGGTGAAAGGCAACAAACGTCACACCAGAACGTTGAAAACAGATGCCGGATGCGTTTAAGTGAGATGTTTCCGAGCCTTCGTGCCTTAAAACATGCTCGGCGACAATCATGTATTGGCTTTCCGCTGGCTGGTAAGCAGGCAACAAAAGCTCCTCATTGTACCCCCGGCACGGGTGACGTTGAACTAAACTGAACTGAATCTAAACCATGCTCGGGGGATAAACAAAACCCCTACTTGGCCTGACCGGGTGACTAACTGCAGACGTGCGCAAATCCAAGGTGAAAGGAGCAACAGGAAGAAATTTGTTCCCAAGAAGCAAGGAGTAAGTTAACAAATTGTCTCCAGCATGAGGAAAGATGGAGTCACAGGTGTCTGACAAGACCGAGGTTGGGTTAAGAAAATACCATTCATCATTCCGCTGCCAGCATCTCTTTCCCTATCCATTCAAGAAGCTCCAGGAGGATTTGTGCAGGAAGGAGCTGCAGATGCTGGTTTAAACCGAAGATAGACACAAAAAGCTAGAGTAACTCAGCGGGGCAGGCCGCATCTCTGGAGAGAAGGAATGGGTGACGTTTTGGGTCGAGACCCTTCTTCGGTGTCTATCTCCAGAGAGATTTGGTCCAAACGCAGATAATAAAGAGCTAAGAGTCAAAAGAGTCAAGAGTCAAGAATGTTTAATTGCCACATATACTGATACAGGAACAATGACATTCCTGCAGTAGCAGAACAGGCATGGAAACTCAGCACAGTTCAGTTTCACAATACAGTTCAGTCTCGATCCGAAACGTCACCCATTCCTTCTCTCCAGAGATGCTGCCTGTCCCGCTGAGTTACTCCAGCATTTTGTGTCTACTCACAGTTCAGTTCAGTTTAGTTAGGTTAGTTGAGTTTACTGACACGTGTACAGAGGTGCAGTGAAAAGCTTCTGTTGCGTGCTAACCAGCCGGCGGAAAGACTATACATGATTACAATCGAGTCATTTACAGTTCACAGATACAAGATAAGGGAATAATGTTTTAGTGCAAGGTAAGGCAAGGTAAAGCAATACACATCCATAACATATGATAAACAAAACAAAAATTCAATAAATAAAGTAATTTGTATGTGTAAGATGAAACTGCAGATGCTGGCTTACACCAAAGATAAACACAAAATGCTGGAGTAATATTTGCAGTTGTAGGTGAAATGCTATGCATTAAAAGCACTATCCCAAGAATTAATTCAACTGGTATACATTTTAATACATCAATGCCTCATCATTACCGCTCTGAAGAAGGGTCCCAACCTAAAACACCACCTGTCCATTCCCTCCACAGATGCTGCCTGACCTACTGAGTTCCTCCAGCACTTTGCATTTTGCTCAAGATTCCAACATCTGCAGTTCCTTGTGTGTTTGGCTTATCATCTTATTGGACATGTGTGTGGTTTTGCACTGTATCTTTTCCACTGATACTCCTCCAACCTCGTCGTCCCTTGAAAGCTCCATGCCAACGATGCTGAACAAAGAAGATCAAATTAATTTTAATTAATTGCTTCCCTGGATTAAATATTTTCAAAAATAATTGAAGTTTAACCTTTTAAGTGCTGAATGCCTTGGCCCTTGGTTTTGCTTTGTTAACTGAACAATGCGATTAGCAATAAAAATTCTATTCTGGACATTGTAATCAGAACCAAATGTGCTTTCCCACTCACAAAGAGGAAAATCTCACTTCCTGTTAAAGAAGATTTTAATTTTTATATTCTTGTCTTCAAATATCCTCATGTTTGGGCAGCACGGTGGCGCAGTGGTAGAGCTGCTGCCTTACAGCGCCATAGACCCGACTTCGATCCTGACTACGGGTGCTGTCTATATGGAGTTTGTACGTTCTCCCCTGTGATGGCTTGGGTTTACCCCAGGTGCTCCCACACTTCAAAGACGTACAGGTTTGTAGGTTAATTGGCTTCTGTAAAAATTGTAAATTGTCCCTCGTGCGTCAGACAATGCCAGTGTACGGGGTGATCGCTGGTCGGCGTGGCGAAGGGCGTGGGTTCACATCGTATCTGTGAAGTCTAAAGTAAAGTATTTGCTCCATCATATATTGTGGACTTAATATATCCTCTAAATTCCAGTCCTTTTTGTTGGTCAGAACTACATGACTATTCATGGGCCCTTCCATCTTCTCCAGAGATAGCAACGTATGATGCAAGAACACATGGTGAACACTTGCACTCGGTCCACCAAGACCTGCTGGATCTCCCATTGCCAACCATTTTAACTATCCTTCCCATTCCCACACCGACCTCTCTGTCCTGGGCCTCCTCCATTGCTAGATTGAGGCCACACACAAACTGGAGGAGTGGCACCTCATATTTTGCTTGGGTAGCCGACAACACAATGGCATGAGCATCGAATTCTCCGATTTTAGGTGACTACATAACACTCCGCCCCTCCTTCTCCCTCCATGTAACTCTCTCCTCCCCCAATTTCTCTCCCACCCCTCCCATCCCATTGTGCCCCACCAGGATGCAATTGTGGTTAAGTGCCAGCTGTAGATGTGGGTAAATGGCAGAACTATCCAAAGGAGATTGCGTGAATGAAAAAGCTGAAGGGATGGGCTGGCAGCTAAATAAGGAGTGGGAAATGGGACTGAAGGACGTTCTTAGTTTAGTTTAGTTTAGAGATACAGCGTGGAACCAGGCCCTTCGGCCCACCGAGTCCGCACCGACCAGCGATCCCCGCACATTAACACACAGTAGGGACAATTTTACATTGATACCGAGCCAATTAACCTGCATACCTGTGCGTCTTTGGAGTGTGGGAGGAAACCGAAGATCTCTCGGAGAAAATCCACGTAGGTCACGGGGAGAACGTACAAACTCCCTGCAGACAGCACCCGTAGTCAGGGTCGAACCGGGGTCTCTGGCGCTGAAAGGCAGTAGCTTTACCACTACGCCACTGTGCCGCCCCAATGAGGTGATTGACCTCTCCAAGGAGTGAAACAAATTACAAAAACCACTGTCTCAGGATGTGATACAATATCTTTATAAAGCAGTTTTTAAACATTCCATTTCATATAGTGATTTTTTTTAAAACTTGGGCAACGGGATCACAATACTTTAACCCTCTAAGATGAGGTGGGTGACATTTGAGGGGGACCTCAGGGGCAATCTCTTCACTCAGAGGGTAGTCCGTATCTGGAATAAGCTGCCAGAGGAAGTAACAGGAGTGGTTCTGACTTTTAAAAGACATTTGGACAACATTTGTGGAGAGGAAGGGTTTAGAGGGTTATGAGAAAAATACAGACAAATGGGACCAGCCCGATATACCAACTTGGTCGGCAGGGACAAGGTGGGCTGAAGGGCCTGTTTCCCTGCCGTACAGCTCCATGAATCCACACCATGTATCTACCCTCATCCCTGGTTGTATCCGAGGTATTTATTCACATAAATGCTGGAGTAACTCAGCAGGTCAGGCAGCACCTTGGAGAGAAGGAATGGGTGACGTTTCGGGTCGAGACCCTTGTATCCGAGGTGCTCTGGAGCCTTTTTGCCATCCATCTGATTTTACTAACACGTGATATAAATGTCCGGGGCTGTTTTACATCTCCCATGGTCTAAAGAGGAGCAGGGAAGAAATAGCAACCCTGCCGCGGGATTGAACGGAAGATACTTTGGTAATCAGACATTTTATTTTAAATCACTTAAAAGACGGAGTCATTCACTGGTGGATTTATTTAATTAGCAATTTGATTTGCAAAGATCTGGAAGAATAAACATGAACTGCACAAGGACTTTCTGTCAAGAGGTTTACATGTACTTTTCATATTTCAGTGTTAATTAAAGAAATGATGCTCTAATTTACAAAGCATCATGAACAGTTCATTGATCTTGTGGAAGAGTCTTATTTATTAATGAAGGACTGCATGGGATAGAGTTTTGTATGCATCTGCGCTGATAATGGAACGGAGGAGTTTACAGACACTGCCTGGTCCATCTGGGGTACTGACCCCCCACGTGATCTACAGGAGGCGCTGCCTCATAAAGGCAGCCAGCATCATCAGAGACCCACCCCACCACCCTGGCCATTCTCCCGTTTAACTCCACCCATGGGGAGGAGTCTGAAAACCATGACCACCAGGTTCAAGAACAACTTCTTCCCAACAATCATCCAGGCTCTTGAACACTGCAAACAACCAAACTCAACTGTGCTCTTCTATGTGTGTAGGAAGGAACTGCAGGTGCTGGTTTACACCGAAGATAGACACAAAATGCTGGAGTAACTCAGCGGGACAGTGAAGGAGAGAAGCAATGGGTGACATTTCGGGTCGAGGCCCTTCTGCAGTCAGAAGAAACGTCACCCATTCCCTCTCTCCAGAGATGCTGCCTGTCCCGCTGAGTTACTAAAACATAGCACAAAAAGTAAGGAAATTTGTGTTTGGTAGATTATTTCTTTGTTGTATCAATGCTTCTTGGCAATAAATCTTATACCGTTGGAAAGCCTGTTTATTTCCCTTTTAAATGGTGCCACATTTGTAAGGAACATGCATTTGTGGGATGAGCAACAGAGCTGAGTATATGGGTTGCGCCCATGAAAAATCTGCCAAATCTTCTCTGCCAATGCCAAACAGCTTATTCTGCCATTGACTCTTGTTCGGTGTTGTTTGGTGGATTGGACGATTGAAGTCTGAAGAAACAAGACATATTGGCAATTTAACAATTTATTCATTTAATAAACAGGAGCCTCAGTAGCGTGTGGTAGAACCATACACAGCCACAACAGCCTGGCACCTCCTCCTCATGCTGGTCACCAGCCTGGTCACACACTGTTGTGGGATGGCATCCCATTCTTCAACCAGCATTTGTCGCAAGTCAGCCAACGTGGTTGTGTTGGTCACTCTGGCACGAACAGCACACCCAAGCTGATCCCACAAGTGTTCAATGGGGTTGAGGTCAGGACTGCTGGCAGGCCATTCCATCCTCTCCACTCCCAAATTCTGGAGGTAGTCTCTGAGAAACCCTGCTTTGTGGAGGCGAGCATTGTCATCTTGGAGGATAGAGTTCGATCCCAGACTGTGGAGATATGGGATTGCCACTGGTTGCAGAATCTCATCTCGATATCTCTCTGCATTGAGATTGCCTCCAATGATGACAAGCCTCGTTTTTCCAGTGAGGGATATGCCGCCCCACACCATCACACTGCCTCCACCAAAAGATGTTACTCTATCAGGCACCTGATTGTCAAAACAAGAGTCAATAGCAACAGCAGAATAAGTTGTTTGGCATTGGCACTAGTATTGGGGTTATTAATTTGTAGAATTTTTGATTGCTGTATTTATCTGCGTGTATTGTGTTTATAGGCCTGTTAAGCTGATGCAAGTAATGTGTTGAATTGAATTGATTAACAGATACAGCATGGAGACAGGCCCTTCGGCCCACCAAGTCCACGGCGACCATCCATCACCCGTTCACACTAGTTCTGTGTTATCCTACTTTCTCATCCGCTCCCGACACACTCGGCTCAAGATACAGAGGGGCAATCAGCCTACAAATCCACGTATCATTGGGATGTGGGAGGAAACCGGAGCATCCAGAGGAACCCCACGGGGAGAACGTGCAAACTCCACACGCATGCAGCACCCGAGGTCAGGATCGAACTCAGGACTCCTGCAACTTGAGTCAGCTGACCCACCAGCTTTCCCACTGTGCTGTCCTGGATGGGCAGGGATGTCATCGTTCTGTTGTTGGTTCATATGGCAACTAAGATCTCTTGATGCTTGAAATGGAGCACTTTCCCAGTTTAGTTTTGTTTTGAGGCACAGCGCGGAAACGGGCCCTTCGGCCCACGCCGCCCAGCGATCCCCGCACGCTCACACTATTCCCACACACGCTAGGAACAATTTGCAATTAAGCCAAGCAATTTTTGCCTACAAAACCTGAACGCCTTTGGAGTGTGGGAGGAATCCGGAGATCCCAGAGAAAACCCACGCTGGGCACAAGGAGAACGGACAAACTCAGTACAGACAGCATCCGTAGTCAGGATCGAATCTGGGTCTCTGGCACTGTGGGGCAGCAACTCTACGGCTGCACCACCCTTGGGAGGTTCAGGAAGCTCTTATTCCCCTCAGGAAATGCTCAGCTTCGGAATGATGCGTCCAGATACACATCCATCGCTTGTGCTTTCCTGCAGGATCTTGCTGAGGACAGCAGTGTTAGTGGGGCAGCTCTCTATACAATAAGAGAACCTTATTGTCTGCAATGTTGGTTCCCTTTGACTGAACGTGCTCCGGCAATTGAGGTTTAGGTTTAGGCTTATTCTCGTCACATGTACCGAGGTACAGTGAAGAGCTTTGTTTCGCACGCTGTCCAATCAAATCAGATAACACGGTGGCGCAGCGGTAGAGTTGCTGCTTTACAGCGAATGCAGCGCCGGAGACTCGGGTTCGATCCTGACTACGGGTGCTGCACTGTAAGGAGTTTGTACGTTCTCCCCGTGACCTGCGTGGGTTTTCTCCGAGATCTTCGGTTTCCTCCCACACTCCAAAGACGTACAGGTATGTAGGTTAATTGGCTGGGTAAATGTAAAAATTGTCCCTAGTGGGTGTAGGATAGTGTTAATGTACGGGGATCACTGGGCGGCACGGACTTGGAGGGCCGAAAAGGCCTGTTTCCGGCTGTAGATATATGATATGATATGAACACTATACATAAATACAATCAAGTCAAACTCAAGTACAACAGGTAGAGCAAAGGGGAAGATACAGAGTGCAGAATATAGTTCTCAGCATTGTAGCACATCTGTTCCAGAGAGAAAGTCCAACATTCGCAATGGGGTAGAGGTGAATCGGACAGTACCCGAGCTGATGGAAGGGCCGTTCGGAAGCCTGATAACAGAGGGGAAGAAGCTGTCCCTGAGTCTGGTGGCGTGCGCACATTCACGCTTCTGTACCATCTGCCCTATGGGGGCAGGGGGAAGAAGGAATGACCGGGGTGGGACAAGTCTGTGATTATGTTGGCTGCTTTCCCAAGGCAGTGAGGTGAGGATGGAGTCAATGGTGGGGAGTCTAGTCTGTGCGATGGACTGGGCTACATCTACCACTCTCTGCAGTTTCTTGCGGTCTTGGATAGAGCTGTTCCCAAACCAAGCTGTGATGGTTCAACGGTTCACTGGTGCTTTATTTGTCATGAGCAACTGCACAGCGAGATCCTTTTTGCATTGTTAGACATGCCGGCGGCGCCATGTTTTGGAGCCATTTCCAAAGTCCAAAGTCCCGTCTGCCCGCGGGTTCAGTCTACAGGAGCAGCTCCTGATCCCAGTTCCTGCAGGGCCCTTCCTCGTCACCTGTGACTGGATCGGCCCACAAACCGCCGCCCCTCTCTTCACCTTCAAGGCATTGGACGCATCACCCCGGTTCACCCCCCCCCCCCCCCCCTACCGGCCCACGCTCGTCGCATCGGCCGTCTCCAGCAGCTCCCTCCTTGTATCGGGTCTTTCAGGTCTTTCCTGCAGGAACCCAACAGCTTGCTTTCCATGGAGCATCTGAAGAGGTTTGCAAGAGACATTGGAGACACGGTGGCGCAGCGGTAGAGTTGCTGCCTCACAACGCACCCAGCGCCAGAGACCCGGGTTCGATCCCGACTACGGGCTCTGTCTGTATGGCGTTTGTACGTTCTCCCTGTGACCGCGTGGGTTTTCTCCGGGATCTCCGGTTTCCCCCCACACTCCAAAGACGTACAGGTTTGTAGGTTAATCGGCTTCGGTAAAATTACAAATTGTCTCTAGTGCGCAGGATAGTGCTAATGTACGGGGATCTCTGGTCGGTGCAGACTCGATGGGCTGAAGGGCCTGTTTCCGTGCGATATCTCCAAAGTCTCAACTCTAAAGTCATGTTGTGTCTTTTGTTGTAAAACAGCACCTGCAGTTCCTTATGTCTACAAGTCAGACATTGATTTGCAAACTGGTCTACTGTTTATTTGCATCAGACACTATTGATGCAAATGCGCCTTGTGTAAAATCCCAGTCAGTCACGATTGTTTCGGGCTTCTTGTTCAGAGATTACAGAACAGTACATGTAAAGTAACACTCTTCACCTTCGTTCTCATCCATATAACCTTGGACGTGTTATTATTTCTCAGGTCTTGGCTTCAAGAAAGTGGAAAGTTAAACAGACCTGGATGCTGGTATAAATATTGAATGTACCACGGGCTCAAAGGGAAACTTCGAAGGAGACCTTGACCAAAATCTATGGACTTTCAGGAACATTAATCTGCCTCTGGGTTGAGTCAGTACACAGTGTGTCAAATGTATTGTAAATTGCCACAGAGTTAGCGGCCAAAATAATTCATGCTTTCTGTTTTACATTAAAATGGCGCACACAGAGACTTAAGTCAGGCTCCATGACCCAGGTGTACAGTTGCTGATTGAGGGGAATACAATGCGTTTGTTGACCCCCCCCCCCCCCCTCCTCGAAAATAATCAGAAAAAAATGCAATGTAAAATTACACGGTGGCACAGCGGCAGAGCTATTGCCTTACAGCGTCAGACACCCGGGTTCAATCTTGACTGCGGGTGTTTGCCTGTACAGAGTTTGTACGTTCTCCCCCGTGATCTGCGTGTGTTTTCTCCCACACTCCAAAGACGTACAGGTTTGTAGGTTAATTGGCTCGGTATGAATGTATAAATGTAAAACTGTGCCTGGTGTGTGTAGGGCAGCGTTAATGTGCGGGGATCGCTGGGCGCCGCGGACTCGGTGGGCCGAAGGGCCTGTTTCCGTGCTGTATTTCCAAACTAAACGAAACAAAACAAAATTAAAATGTAAAGAGCGTGATAGTCCCTGATTCTTTTGAGGTAAATATTCTCTGTTCTCAGAGGAGCTGTGATCTGACCGTCGCACAGTTTATTCCCCTCTGGCAGTGACTGAAGTACAGAGTGTTTTGGGGGAATTGACACTGAGAGGTGGTCAGAGGTTAACCTGCCGGTGTAAAGTCACTCATCCCATGGGATGTCCCATCAGAAGATTGTCACCGGCTGAGATGCACTCATCGTCTGTTGGCAGCTGTCCATAAATGCATGGCGATGAGCTGGAAATCCCTCTGAACCGTGCCCACTGGCCTAACGCACAGCAGCCTGTGCTAAGTCTGTGACCTTGTCTTAATTTACCGCTACATGCCCTGCGATCACAGAACCAGGCAACCTGGGGAAGTGGGAGCGGAACGTTGAAATAGAGACCGCAGAGTGGAGAACGAGTGAGGGGAAAGCTGGGAAAAATATCAAAGCCTCGGAGGTTTAGGTTTAAGATAATTACCGTCACGTGTACTGAAGGAAAATAAATCGAAGGTATCGCAAAATGCTGGAGTAACTCAGCAGGTCAGGCAGCATCTCACCTAGATGCTGCCTGACAATACAATACAATATATCTTTATTGTCATTGTACAGGGGTACAACGAGATTGGGATTGCGCCTCCCATACGATGCAATAAATTAATTAGCTAGTCAGTATTAATTTAAACAACCCAATGAAACAAATTGTAACAGTTTTAAAACAGAATAAAGTGCAAGTAGGTCTGTGCCGGTTCACTGTGCGATGTGACCATCCGGCTCAGCAGGACCGGTTCATAGCAGCTATGGCCCTGGGGATGAAACTGTTCCTGAGTCTGGAGGTGCGGGCGTAGAAAGCCTTGTATCGTCTGCCCGATGGTAGAAGTTCGAACAGACTGTTGCAGGGGTGTGAAGAGTCTTAGTGGATGCTGGTGGCTTTTCTGAGGCATCGTGTGTTGTAGATGGCTTCCAAGGCTGGTAGCTGTGTTCCGATAGTCCTCTGAGCTCTGGCCTACCCGCTGAAGAGCTTTCATACCGTACAGTTTAGGTCTCCTAATCTGAGGAAAGACATTCTTGCCATAGAGGGAGTACAGAGAAGGTTCACCAGATTGATTCCTGGGATGGCAAGTCTTTCATTTGAAGAAAGACTGGATAGACTCGGCTTGTACTCGCTGGAATTTAGAAGATTGAGGGGGGATCTTATAGAAACTTACAAAATTCTTAAGGGGTTGGACAGGCTAGATGCAGGAAGATTGTTCCCGATGTTGGGGAAGTCCAGAACAAGGGGTCACAGTTTAAGGATAAGGGGGAAGTCTTTTAGGACCGAGATGAGAACGTTTTTTTTCACACAGAGTGGTGAATCTGTGGAATTCTCTGCCACAGGAGGTAGTTGAGGCCAGTTCATTGGCTATATTTAAGAGGGAGTTAGATGTGGCCCTTGTGGCTAAAGGGATCAGGGGGTATGGAGAGAAGGCAGGTACAGGATACTGAGTTGGATGATCAGCCATGATCATATTGAATGGCGGTGCAGGCTCGAAGGGCCGAATGGCCTACTCCTGCACCTACTTTCTATGTTTCTATGTTTCCTCTCTGCCTCCGTGCAGCTGAGATACCACACAGGGATGCCATGCGTTAGGATGCTCTCTATGGTGCAGCGGTAGAAGGTCGTCAGCAGCTGTTGGGGTAGACCAGACTTTTTCAGTGTTCTTAGGTAGAACAGTCGTTGCTGTGCCTTCTTGACCAGCGCAGCAGTGTTATTGGACCATGTTAGGCCCTCCGAAATGTGAGTGCCCAGAAACATGAAGCTGGACTCTCTCTCCACACTGTCTCCACATTGAACTGCTGAGTTACTCCAGCATTTTGTGATGCCTTCGTCACGTGTACTGAGGTGCGGTGAAAATCTTTGTTTTGTATACTTTCCAAACCAATCAGATAATGCTGTACATAAATGCAATCACTTCAAACTCAAGTGCAATAGGTAGAGCAATGGGAATAATACAGAGTGCAAAATATTTAGGTTTAGAATTAGGTTTATTATTGTCACGTGCAACGAGGAATGGTTAGCACGCAGCAAAAATTGTAAACTGTGCCTCGTAAACACGTGACAATAAACTAAAATGAACTGATGTACGGTGAAAAACTTTGTTTCGCATGCTATCCAAAATAGATCAGATAATACTGTACATAAATAAAATCAAGTCAAACTTGAGTACAATCGGTAGAGCAAAGAGGAAGATATGGAGTGTGGAATATTTAGATTTAGGGTTAGGTTTATTAGTGTCACGTGTACCGAAATACAGTGAACATTTTTGCATACTATCCAAACAGATCAGATAATACTATACATAGATACAATCCAGTCAAATTCAAGTACAATAGATAAAATGAAGGGACATGATCTTGTACTAAATGTTATTCCATTTGTCGTGTATCTGTACACTGTGGGCAGCTTGATTGAAATCATTCCGCTGACTAGATAGCATGTAATAGAAAAGCTTTTAACTGTACCTTTGTACACGTCTCAAAAAGCTAAACTGAACTAAAAAAACTAAAGAGAGTACAGAATATTTAGGTTTAGGTTTAGGTTTATTATTGTAACATGTACTGAGGTACAGTGAAAAGCTTTATTTTGCATGCTATAGAATCAGATAATACTATACATACATTCAATCAGGTCAGACTCAAGCACAATAGATAGAGCAAAGAGGGTGTTCGAGTTCCAGCAACATCCTCATAAATCTTTTTAGTTTAATGATATCCTTCTTGACTTTTTTGTAAACCAGCATCTGCAGTTCCTTCTATCCACATGTACCTGTCCAAGTGTCTTTTAAATGGTGTCATAGCACCTGCCCCAACTCCCTCCCCTGGCAGCTCGTTCCATACACCCACCACCCTCTGTGCGAAAAGGTTGCCCCTCAGGTTCCCATTAAATCTTTCCCCCCCTCACCTTAAACCTATGTCCTCTGGTTCATGATTTTCCTACCCTTGCTAATGGACTCTGTTCATGCACCCTAGCAATTCCCTTCGTGATTTTAAACACTACACCTCTGTGAGATCACCCCTCAGCCTCCTGCGATCCAAGGAATAAACTCCGAGGGGGATTCAGTGAGAAATCACAACGAGGGTAATTCTCACTGAATTTCACCGCAGGAATGGTGTCGATACGGCTGGCAATGATATTTACAGTCATGAAGTCATGGATTCATACAGTGCAGAAACAGTCCCTTGTGCCCAACACAAACCCTGCCGATCTACATGCCCCATCTAAGCTAGTCCCATTTGTCCATATCCCTCTCAACCTCCCCCATCCATGTAGCTGTCCAAATGCCTTTTAAATCCTTTTATTATACCTGCATCAACCTTTATCTGGTTTCAGACAGCATTGTCAAGAGTGATCTGTTTCACCCAGAGTGGAGAACTACCCCCCCCCCCCCCCCAGAGGGAGACCTGATTGAAATATATGAAAATACGAGAGGCGTAGATAGGGTAGACAGTCAGAACCTTTCTTTCCAGGGTGGAATTGTGAGAGGGGCAAGGTTTGAAGGAGATGTGTGGGGCAAGTTTCCTTACACAGAGGGTGGTGGGTGACTGGGAGAGCTGCCGGAGTTGGTGGTGGAGGCAGAAACGATAGTGGTGTTTAAGAGACTTCTGGTTAGGTACATGGATATGCAGGGAATGGAGGGATATGGATTAGGGAGGGATTATGGATTATGTGCAGGCAGATACAGTAAGAGGCGATCTTGGCAAAGTGTTCAGCATAGACTATGTGGGCCGAAGGGACTGTTCTTGTGCGGTACCATTCTATGATCTATGATCTATGTTCTATGTTCAATGTTCTATGTTCTATGTTCAATGTTTTGTGTTCTGTGTTCTGTGTTCTATGTTTATTCTTCTCTGCCATTTTGTACAAGAAGAGGAGGTTAATTTAATGGCGTTATGTTTGGCACGGGCATTGTGGGCCGAAGGGCCTGTTGCACAGCTGTTCGCTCTTCTATTCTGCATGTTGTACGTTCCACGTTCACTCGTTTCAGCCGTCACGCGCAAGGAGAGATTAGTTTAACCTGGCGTCATGTTCGGCACGGACATTGTGGGCCGAAGGGCCTCTGAGTCCTTGTAACCTATAGGGTGGCACCACTGACAGGAGACATTCTGATCAGAGCCTTTCTTGCCCCCCCCCGCGACAATGCTGTGCCGAGACTCATAGAACAATAGGTTGCTCTAAGAGACGCAAAGAGCTTTAGTCCCTCTCTGCCTTAGCGCTGTCTGAACACGAGCCCAGCTCAAAACACCGGGGCTGCTTTTGAACCCACAACCTTCTAATTCGGAGGCAAGAACATTATCGCCGAGTCAAGGCTGAATGAAGGTACATTCCAAATGTATATCAAGCCTTAATGAAAGAATCTCGCTGTTCAATTGAACTCAGCGACCAGAACCAGAAACAGTAGAGGAGCATCATCTCGGAGCTTCATTTAATGCTTGACTCAAAGCTTATTAAGACAAAAATTCTTATCGTTGTAATTCTTAATATGCTGCTCGGAATGTGGCTGTGCAATTTAAATATCTTCCCAAGATGTGGATTGGAGGTAAGGCTTCTAATCTACCTGCAGAAGATGTTCCTCTCGTCAGTAAACAAGCCACACGCTGAGACCGCCAACCAGCTGTATCCTGGATCCGTCTTTCTCCACTGCTCCGTCTGCTATTCTGACCCAAATGAGAGCTTTGATTCCTCCTAAAAGCCTTATCAGTTGCACGCAGAGTATTTGTTTAAAAAAAAAACTGGCGGAGGAATGGTGAAAGATTAGGTTTTTAAATAGGGTGGAGGAACAGAGGCAGGCTCACGGGCCATTAAAGCAAGCAAATTAAAGAGATTAACCTGTAAAAAAAGGCAAACAGGATTCTTGGTTGGGTATTCCGAGGCGTAAAATACAGAGGCGGTAATTCTGAGCTTTTACAAGACTATTGACTGCCATTGTGATTTTGGGAACAGACTCAGGAACAACTTCTTCCCCTCTGTTATCAGGCTTCTGAACGGTCCTTCCATAAGTCATAGAGTCACAGCGTGTGGAAACAGGCCCTTCGGCCCAACTTGCCCACACTGACTGACATGCCCCATCTACACTCGTCCCTCCTGCCTGCGCTTGGCCCATATCCCTCTAAACCTGTCCTATCCATTTGACTGTCTAATTGCTTCTTAATCATTTCTTAAGTGTTTCTTACATTTTTCTAAGCTAGGGCACTGTCTGATTCACCTCTACCCCATTGCGGGCATTGGACTTTGTCTCTGGAACTGACGCGCTACAATGCTGAGAACTATGTGCTGCACTCTGTATCTTCCCCTCTACTCTACCTACTGTACTTGAGTTTGACTTGATAGTATTATTTGATCTGACTGCAAAACAAAGTATTTCACTGCAGCCCAGCACACGTGATAATAATAAACCTGAACCTAAAACCTTAATATGAATTTGTGGTTGTGATCATGGGAAGGAGGATGTAAACAATGGAAGTGGTTCCAAATATATCAGGATTTCTCTGGTTTTGGGGATTGAGAAATTCAGCACAGCTGATGTTAAGGAATGAAACAGCAAAATACTACTGATGTGGAAAGTCAGGCAGCGTCTGGGGAGAGGGGAACAAAATTACCAGTCTAGAAACAGTCCTAGCCTCAACCTCCCTATAGCTCAGACCTTCATGTCCTGGCAACATCCACGTAAATCTTCGTACAGATGCTGCCCGACCTACTGAGTATTTTCATTGTTCTCTTTTAAATCAGATATCCAACAACTGCACATGTTCTCTTTAGTTTTTAGTTTTTAGCTCAGAGATACAACGTGGAAACAGGCCCTTCGGTCCACCAAGTCCATGCCAACCAGCGATCCCCGCACATTAACACCATCCTACAAACAGTAGGGACAATTTAAGTTTATACCAAGTCAATTAACCTACAAACCTGTACGTCTTTGGAGTGTGGGAGGAAACCGGAGATCTCGGAGAAAACCCGCACGTCAAGGTGAGAACGTACAAACTCCGTACAGACAAGTGCCCCGTAGTCAGGATCGAACCCGGGTCTCTGGAGCTGCAAGCGCTGTAAGGCAGCAACTCTACCGCTGCGCCACCGTGCTAGCCCTGCATCTCAGATGTCCGATACCATTTTTCTTCCTCTTTCTTTGTCATGATGCAGCTTTATAGGACTCTGGTGTAGCCGCATCTGGAGTATAGCATGCAGTTCTGGTCGCCCCATTACAGGAAGGATGTGGCAGCTTTGGAGAGGGTTAAGAGAAGGTTTACCAGAATGATTCCTGGATTACGGGGGTATTAGCTACAGCGAGAGGTTGGACAGACTTGGATTGTTTTCCCTAGAGTGTCAGAGGTTTCAGGGAAGCCCGATAGAAATATATAAACTTAGGTGAGGCATAGATATGGAGAGCCAGAACTCTTTCCCCAGGATGGAAAAATCAAATACTACAGGTCAGAGCTTTAAGGTGAGAGGGGAAAAGTTAAAGGAGATGTGTGGGGCAAGTTTTTTTACACAGAGGGCGGTGGGTGCCTGGAACATGCTGCCGGGGCTGGTGGTGGAGGCAGATACAATATGGATGGGCACATGGATATGGAGGGAATTGAAAGGATATGGATTATACAATAGACAATAGACAATAGGTGCAGGAGTAGGCCATTCGACCCTTCGAGCCAGCACCACCATTCAATGTGATCATGGCTGATCATTCTCAATCAGTACCCCGTTCCTGCCTTCTCCCCATACCCCCTGACTCCACTATCCTTAAGAGCTCTATCTAGCTGTCTCTTGAATGCATTCAGAGAATTGGCCTCCACTGCCTTCTGAGGCAGAGAATTCCACAGATTTATAACTCTCTGACTGAAAAAGTTTTTCCTCAACTCCGTTCTAAATGGCCTACCCCTTATTCTTAAACTGTGGCCCCTTGTTCTGGACTCCCCCAACATTGGGAACATGTTTCCTGCCTCTAACGTGTCCAACCCCTTAATAATCTTATACGTTTCGATAAGATCCCCTCTCATCCTTCTAAATTCCAGTGTATACAAGCCGAGTCGCTCCAGTCTTTCAACATATGACAGTCCTGCCATTCCAGGAACTAACCTAGTAAACGTATGCGGCATGCCCTCAATAACAAGAATATCCTTCCTCAAATTTGGAGACCAAAACTGCACATAGTACTCCAGGTTTGGTCTCACTAGGGCCTTGTATAACTGCAGAAGGACCTCTTTGCTCCTATACTCAACTCCTCTTGTTATGAAGGCCAACATTCCATTGGCTTTCTTCACTGCCTGCTGTACCTGCATGCTTCCTTTCGATGACTGATGTACTAGGACACCCAGATCTCGTTGTACGTCCCCTTTTCCTAACTTGTGTGCAGGTAGATAAGAGTTGGTCTTGGCATCATGTTCGGCACAGACGTTGTCAGCTGAGATGAGGGGCTTGTTCTTGTGCTGTACCTATCTATGTTTATATCCATGGTCTGTCTTCATTCTTCTCAGATATCTCTTTCTGTTGACATCCAGAGAGATCAAGGGAAGTTATCAATCGTCCACCACCTCTCTCAGTCAGCCAACATCAACACAAGCAACTCTCAGTACCTCTTGTCCTCCTCCCTCTCGTGGACTCCCCTCTATTTCCCCCACCTCTTCTGAAACAAGTTGAATCTCTAACTTTCCTTTATTCTCATCAAAGGTCACCAATCTGAACCATTAAAGCTAGTTCTCCCTCTACAGATGCTGCCCGACTCGTTATGCTGTTTTAACAGTTCCCATTTTTATGGTTCATTTATATTTCCTGCCTCGCGGTTAAAAACAATGTTTTTCTATTTAATTCCATCTTTATAATCCATTGCACTTTTTTTTATATAAAATGAAAATATTGACCTTCTACATAGATGTTCTAACTTTTCATTATAGGTATTGGAAAATCATAAACGCTTGTCATTGCTGGAGAAACATAAAATCTTTAAATATAATTGTTCCACAATAACAGGGCTTGTACATTCAATGAACTGCAGATGCTAGACACACAAGCGAAACACAAAGTACTGGAGGAACTCAGGTGGTCACAGGCAGCATCTCTGGAAAAAAAGGAATAGGTAACGTTTCAGGTTGGAACCCCTCGTCAGACTCGAGATGCTACCTGACCCTTTGAGTTCCTCTAGAACGTTATGTTTTGCTCAAAATTCCAGCAACTGCAGTTCTCCATTGTGTCTTCAATGAATAGTATCAGCATCTAAGTGCCCCCATCTTTCATTTGACCTGATCTCACCCCACCACTGATACTGTCCATTTTATACTGCCCATCATCCTTTGTTCATCTTCTCATCGACATGGGCGGCACGGTAGCGCAGCGGTAGAGTTGCTGCTTTACAGCGAATGCAGCGCCGGAGACTCAGGTTCGATCCTGACTACGGGTGCTGCACTGTAAGGAGTTTGTACGTTCTCCCCGTGACCTGCGTGGGTTTTCTCCGAAATCTTCGGTTTCCTCCCACACTCCAAAGACGTACAGGTATGTAGGTTAATTGGCTGGGTAAAATGTAAAAATTGTCCCTAGTGGGTGTAGGATAGTGTTAATGTACGGGGATCGCTGGGCGGCACGGACTTGGTGGGCCGAAAAGGCCTGTTTCCGCGCTGTATATATATGATATAATATGATATGATATGATATAAAATTGAATTGTTTTTCTGATAGAACCATATAAAATGATGAGAGGCAGAGATGTGGTAGACAGTCAGGAGCATCTTTCCCCGAGGTAGAAATATCAAGGAATAGGGGGTCATAATTTTAAGTTGAGAAGGGCAAAGCTTAAAGGAGATGTGCGGGTCACGTTTTTCACACAGAGGGTGCCTGGAATGTACTGCCAGGGGTGGTGGGGAAGGTAGATACGATAGGAGCAGGAGTAGGTCATTCGGCCCACCGAGTCTACGCCGCCATTCAATCTTTATCCGATCATTTGTCCTCCAACACCCCCACCCGCCCCCCCCTCATCTGTATCCACCTATCACTCACCATGCTTTGTTCTGCACCTACCTCTCTTCCTACTTTCTTCCCCTCGCCCACCATAATCAATCTGAAGAAGGGTCCCAGTCTAGAATGCCAGCTGTCCATGTTCTCTAGAGATGCTGCCTCACCTGCTGAGCTACTCCAGCACTTTGTGTCTTTATTTGTAAACCAACACCTGCAGTTCCTTGTATCTCCTCCTTATCCTGTACCTTCTCCTCCTCCTCCAGCATGGTGGTGCAGCGGTAGAGTTGCCGCCTTAGAGCGCCAGGGACCAAGGTTCGATCCTGACCACAGGTGCTGTCTGTACGGAGTTTGTATGTTCTCCCCGAGGCCGCGTGGGTTTTATCCGGGAGCTCTGGTTTCCTCCCACATTCCAAAGACGTACAGGTTAATTGGTTAATTGGTTAATTGGCTTCGGTAAAATTATAAATTGTCCCTAGTGTGTGTAGGATCGTGCTCGTGTGCGGGGATCGTTGGTCGGTGCAGACTCGGTGGGCCGAAGGGCCTGTTTCCGTGCTGTATCTCTGAATTAAAATCAACTAAAGCTTGCTTAACTTTGTGTAACCCTTTTCCTTACCGGATGACAAATTAGTTCGTAATTTCCCCACAACTGATTTGCGATGTGGTCTTCCTGGCCCATAAACAATGATCTTCTGCCTTCCATCTGCTCACTCAATCATGCACATTAAATATAATTAAATTAAATCAGCAATTCAGCTGGAGCTTCATTCTGCACCTGACCTTTCCTCGTACCTATTTTTCTTTGACAGGCTTCTAATTTTATCTAATTTCCATAAGTCTCAAAAAAAAAATAATCAAGCAAAGTCAAGAATTGAGAAGGAGCTGTAATTTGTCTTGAAGGTAGTCCAGACTTTAATTACTTTCCATTTGTTCTCAATGAGAACATGGCATCAAATTCAAACTAATTGCCTTCTGGTTTATTTGCCAGGATCTCACTGGTTTGTGGTGTCATGTGCTGGAATGAACTGATAAACATTACAACTCCAATGCAGAATACTGTTTACTTGGTTGCAATACAACAGGCTTACCAGAGTTGAAATGAGCCCTTACTGATGGGCAGGGAAGGCACAACATTGGATGGATCAGAATCCAATAAATGTCATAAGGTTGTAAGTGATAGGAGCAGAATTAGGCCATTCGGCCCTTCGAGTCTACTCCACCATTCAATCATGGCTGATCTATCTCTCCCTCCTAACCCCGTTCCACTGCCTTCTTCCCATAACCCCTGACACCCAGTTGTCCAGCATTATTTTCCATCGACCTTCTAAAGAATAAAATCAACATTAGTGTGAAACCAGCTTGACAGTTAGAATCGTAAAGTCATACAGCATGGATTATTATTTTCAATTTATTGAACTTTCCCTTGTTTATTGTGTTACCTACAAATACTAGGATGAGTACTAGGATATTTTTAAGGCCGAGATAGACAGATTCTTGATTAGTACTGGTGTCAGGGGTTCTGGAGAGAGGGCAGGTGAATGGGGTTCGGAGGGAGAGATAGATCAGCCATGATTGACTGGCGGGGTAGACTTGATGGGCCTAATAGCCTAATAGGGGGGGGGGGATAAGCTATCAATGTGAATGTTTTTTTACCCATAGTGTAAAAAAACCTGCCCCACACATCTCCTTTTAACTTTTGCCCCTCTCATCTTATAGCTACGCCCTCTAGTGTTGGACATGTACACCCTGGGATAAAGTTTCTGAGGGTGGTGGGTGCCAGAAACATGCTGCTACTGGTGATGGTGGAGGTAGAGCTAGATACAATGGTGACATTTAAGAAACTTTCATATCACCCATGATCACATTGAATGGCGGTGCAGGCTCGAATTACAGTGCAGAAATTACACTGGAATTTAGAAGGATGAGAGGGGATCTTATCGAAACATATAAGATTATTAAGGGGTTGGATTTGTTAGAGGCAGGAAACATGTTCCCAATGTTGGGGGAGTCCAGAACCAGGGGCCACGGTTTAAGAATAAGGGGTAGGCCATTTAGAACGGAGATGAGGAAAAACTTTTTCAGTCAGAGAGTTGTAAATCTGTGGAATTCACTGCCTCAGAAGGCAGTGGAGGCCAGTTCTCTGAATGCATTCAAGAGAGAACTAGATAGAGCTCTTAAGGATAGCGGAATCAGGGGGTATGGGGAGAAAGCAGGAACAGGGTACTGATTGAGAATGATCAGCCATGATCACATTGAATGGTGGTGCTGGCTCGAAGGGCCAAATGGCCTCCTCCTGCACCTATTGTCTATTGCGTATTGTCTATATAGGCACATGGATATGCAGGGAATGGAGGGATATGGATCACGTGCAGGCAGATGTGCAGGAAGGCAATGGTCTTGACATTCTGATTGGAAGAGACAATGTGGGCCAAAGGGCTTGTTGCTGTGCTATACTGCTCCACAGTCAGTATATAAAACTGGGAGATGACTTAATGTCGGTGGTAATCCCTTCTACTTGGTGCTCTTTTTGTTTCTGTAACATAAAGGTCACAAGCATGGGGGGTTGCGTTTATAGAGGTGTCAGGCTGTAAAGCACGGAAACAGGCCCTTCGGCACACCTTGTCCATGGTGACCAGGTTGGTATATCATGCTAGTTCCCTTTGCCTGCATTTGCCCCTTAGCCCTCTAAATTCTTCCTATCCATTTATCTGTCCAAATGTCCTATAAAAGCTATTACTGTATCTCCTTCTATAGCTTTTTCTGCAAGCTCATTCCAGATACAATTCTGACTTTTAAAAGGCATTTTGTGTTGGAAAATAACTTCAAATGCTGGTACAAATCGAAGGTGTCACAAAATGCTGGAGTAACTCAGCAGGTCAGGCAGCAACTCAGGAGAGAAGGAATGGGTGATGTTTCGGGTGGACACCCTTCTTCAGACTGATGTCACGGGAGGGGGCAGGACAAAGAAAGGATGTAGTTGGAGGCAGGAAGACAGTGGGAGAACTGGGAAGGGGGAGGGGAAAGAGAGGGACAGAGGAGCTATCTGAAGTTAGCGAAATCAATGTTCATACCGCTGGGGTGTAAGCTGCCCAAGCGAAATATGAGGTGCTGTTCCTCCAATTTGCGGTGGGTCTCACTATGACAATGACAGAGGCCCATGACAGAAAGGTCAGACTGGGAGTGGGAGGGGGAGTTGAAGTGCCGAGCCACCGGGAGATCAGGTTGGTTAAGGCGGACTGAGCGAAGGTGTTGAGCGAAACGATCGCCGAGCCTGCGTTTGGTCTCGCCGATGTCGAGAAGTTGACATCTGGAACAGCGGATACAATAGATGAGGTTGGAGGAGGTGCAGGTGAACCTCTGCCTCAACTGGAAAGACTGCTTGGGTCCTTGGATGGAGTCGTGGAGAAGGGTCTCGGCCCGAAACGTCACCCATTCCTTCTCTCCTGAGATGCTGCCTGACCCACTGAGTTAATCCAGCATTTTGTGATACCTTTAAAAGGCATTTGGTAGATATGTGGATAGGAATGGTTTAGAGGGCCATGGGCCAAATGCAGGCAAATGGGACTAGCCCAGACTACCAACTTGGTCAGCGCGGACAAAGTTGTCCCTGAGGTCCCTCCTAAATATCTCCCCCCTCATCTTAAGTCTATGTATGACCTCTAGTTTTAATGAAGTTGATGTTGAAACTCTATTGGCAGGTTGTGGTAGTATTGGTAATGGTATTTGTTATTGCCAGGTTGCTTTGATAGAACATAAAACATGGAACAGGAGAGCACAAGAACAGGTCCTTTATCCTACAATGTCTGTACTGAACATGCCAAGACCATGACTTATCCACCTGCAAATAACCCGTATCCCTCCATTCCCTGCGTATCTAAAGGTCTGTTAAATGCCACTAACGTCTCAGCTTCAACCACCAACCAGGCCCTACATTCCAGCCACTCACCAAGCTCGGTGCAAAAAAAAAATGATGAGAGAGATGCTTGCAGATACAGCGTGCAAGAAGGTCCTTCGGCCCACCGAGTTCACGCCGACCAGCTGTCACCCGCACACTGGCACTATCCTACACCACATATGAGCACCCAGAGAAAACCCCTGTGGTCACGGGGAGAACGTACAAACTCCGCACAGAAAGCACCCGAGTTCAGAATCGAATCTGGGTCTCCGGCGCTGTGAGGCAGCAACTCTACCGCTGCGCCACCGTACCGCCCTAATATTTCAGGAGGCGGTTTGAGTGGGTTAAAGAAAGATGCTGGGTTTAGAATGACATTGAGCTTCGAATGAAGATTGAAGCTGGGCTCGTTCAAGCATGGAGAGAATATTCAATCATGCACTTGATGAGTGCCCTGTATGTGAGTAAAATTGAGGGGAAATAATTGAAATTGAACTGTGGACATTTCTCCTTCCAACGCTGTGGTGGAAAGATGATCATTGATGATGGCTGGACCTAAAACCTTGCCCCAGGATCTCCTGCGCTAGGCTCCTGCATCTCAGCTGATTGGCTTCCAATAACCAAGGCAACGCTTGATCAGAGGGCAAGGCTTGGAAACCTGGCCTTATTAAGTTGCTGGAAAGATCCAGCATGGAAACAGCCCCTTCGGCCCACCGAGTCCCTGCTGACCCACTCACACTATTTCTACGTTACCCCACTCCCGACACACCTGGGGGCGATTTTACAGAGGGCCAATTAACCTGCACGTCTTTGGGATGTGGGAGGAAACCAGAGCACCCGGAGGACACTCACAGGGAGAACGTGCAAACTCCACACACAGACAGCACCCGAGGTCAGGATCGAACCCAGGTCTCTGGCGCTGTGAGAAAGTGGTTCTACCAACTGCGCCACTGTGCCACCTTAGATTCAAGATAAAATGTGAAGGAAGGGACAAAATGCAAACACACAACGGAATTCAAATACACCACACCATACCTTTTTATTCATTGTATAATCCCCTCTCTATGTGGCAGCACCTCTTTATTTAACAAAGCACACAGTTGCATTATAACTATCTAACAGATACACTTTAGGCATCTCTACCAAGGCAAATGGTTGAAAAACCTTGTAGTTATGTTTTCATCCTTGGAGAAGAAAAGATATAATAGGAATATTCAGGGTTTATGTCATCATTTTGAGTCCACAAAACCAATAAAATTCATTGCTATTCACCTACAAATGGAACAGAAACTTGAGGATTGACTCAAAACCCTGGAGTACCTCAGCGGGTCAGGCAGCATCTCTAGAGAGAAGGAATAGGTGACGTTTCACAGAGTTTTGGAGTACCTCAGCGGGTCAGGCAGCATCTCTGGAGAACATGGATAGATGACATTTCACAGAGTGCTGGAGTAACTCAGCGGGTCAGGCAGCATCTCTGGAGAACATGGATAGATGACGTTTCGGGTCAGGACCCTTCTTCTGACTCGAGTCAGAACCTACTCCTTTTCTCCAGCGATGCTGTCTGACTCCAGCATTTTGTGTCTATCTTCGATGTAAATCAGCACTTGCAGTTCCTTCACACACAGACGACAGTTCAACTCCAACAATTCAAAGACACAAAGTGCTGGAGTAACTCAGCGGGTCAGGCAGCATCTTATTTGAGAACATGGATAGGCGATGTTTCGGGTCGGGTTCCTACTTCAGTCTGAAGGTCACCTATCCACATTCTCCAGAGATGCTGCCTGTCCCGCTGCGTTACTCCAGCACTTTGTGTCTTTTTTTTTTGTTGCAAATCAGCATCTGCAGTTCCTTGTACCTCAAAAATTCAAAAGCTGCCTTCAGAGATATGTTGCTTCACCTTCAGTTTCATGAGAAAAAAAGCACCTCACTGCTTTCCGCACTGTGGAGCTGTTATATTTACAGTGACTTTGAATTAATTCTGTCACAGAAAATTAAGCCTTGTCCATTTCAGCCTAAGCACCTGCTTAATGACATGTTAAATATTGCCATCAAAGCTCTGCAGCAGTGAAGATTATCTATTACATGCTCAGATTTTAATGGTCAGATTGGAGATTTTTTGAAAAAGTAGCATTTTTATTCTCCTTAAAAATGTTTTTTTTCTTCCTTCCTTCCCTCTGTATAATCTTTCTGTACCTGATTTGATACTGTTCATTCACTCAAATTCTTTCTTCTGTCTCTGTCTTTGCACAGATAAACTCGTTGCCTTTCACCCTGACTTGTGAAGGGGCTATGATTTAGGTTTAGGTTTAGGTTTATTATTATCATGTGTACCGAGGTACAGTGAAAAGCTTTCTTACCCATGCTATGCAGTCAGATCAGATATCTATATACTAAAACTCTCGTTTGTTAGTTTGTTTGTTCCTGAACTACTGCCAAAATGGTACACGATAGCGCGACAATTTTAGACCCACCTTACTCACCTTTGTCCCTTTGGTGCTAATGGAAGAAGTTTCATTGAAATCGGTGTTATATTTTTTAAGTTATTCACATTTTAAAGTTTAAATCTATCTCCTAGGGAGGGAGGGGTGGAGGGAGGGGGTGGAGGGAGGTTGGGGGAGGAGGTATAAGGGGAGTTAAGTGGGATGGAGTGGGGGGAGGGGAAGGGGGAGGGGAGGGGAAGGGGAGTGGAAGGTGAGGGGAGGAGGGAGGGGACGGGAGGAGGGAGGGGGAGAGGGAGGGGGAGGGGGAGGGGGACGGGAGGAGGGAGGGGGGGAGAGGGGGGAGGGGGAGGAGGGGGAAGGGGAGGGGGAGAGGGGAGGGGGATGGGAGGGGGGGAGAGGGGGGAGGGGGAGTGGGGGAGGAGAGGGTGCTGCACCAATGCAGGAGAGGTTTGGGCCCAACGGGTCCACTTGGTCTAGTTACTATACAAAAATATAATCAAGTCAAACTCAAGTACAACAGGTAGGGCAAAGGAAAAGACACAAGGTGCAGAATAGTTAAGTTTAGTTTTAAGGTTTGTTATTAACACATGTACAGAGTAAAGAAGATAGACACAAAATGCTGGAGTCACTCGGTGGGACAGGCAGCATCTCTAGATAGGAATGAGTGACGTTTCAGTTTGAGACCCTTCTTCAGACTGAGAGTCAGGGGAGAGGGAGACAGAGATAAGGAAGGGAAAGGTGTGAATGCAAGACATCAAAGGAGATGGGTGTGCAAGGAAAATGTAGAATAGATCGTTGTTAGCTCGGAGAAGGTAACAACGAAGCATACAGAGATAGAATTTAATCAGGGGACAGTCAGACTGGTTGGAGAACTTGGGGATGGGATGGAGAGAGAGGGAAAGCAAGGGTTACTTGAAGTGAAATAAGTCAATATTCAGTTCGTTGGATGCTTTCAAGAGAGAGCTGGATAGAGCTCTTAAGGATAGCGGAGTGAGGGGGTATGGGGAGAAGGCAGGAACGGGGTACTGATTGAGAGTGATCAGCCATGATCGCATTGAATGGCGGTGCTGGCTCGAAGGGCTGAATGGCCTACTCCTGCACCTATTGTCTATTGTCTATTGTCATACTGCTGGGGTGTAAGCTGCCCAAGCGAAATATGAGGGCCTGTTCCTCCGATTTGCACTGGGCCTCACTCTGACAGTGGAGGAGGCCCAGGACAGAAAGGTCAGTGTGGGAATGGGAGGGGAAGTTCAAGTGTTTGGCAACCGGTAGATCAGGTAGGTTTAGGCGTACCATCTCGGATGTCCTGGTTTGAAACACCTCTTCTCGGGCGCAGATGCGGCGTAGACGGAGGAATTGGGAGTAAGGGTTAGAGGCTTTGCAGGAGGCAGGGTGGGAAGAAGTGGAGTCCTGAGCACCTCCGTTCAGTCCGCCTAAATCTACCTGATCTCCAGGTTGCTAGGGGTGTGGACACCTTCATCTGCCTGAACAGGCAGCACCTCACACACATCGCGACTCCGAACACGCACCCTCCAGTTTGGATGCCCTCGTTCTTTTTATGGTTCCTGCAACAATTGATCATGGTTCGAAATCAATGACATGGAAATGGCATTTGCTGCATCCCTTCCCTCCCGCCCGCTCCGATGGATTCTCACGTTTTGATTGTGTTGTAATCTGAGAACTCACAAACGACTCCAGCCATTTATCACTGTGCTCATCTTAGCATATATTACAACCTCATTTTAATCCCTTTATAGGCCACACATGGCTGCCTGATGCATTGAGATGTGCCGCCATGGATATCATGCGCAAACTGTTAAGAGCACTTTCAGCCTCGCTCGGAACATGACATAAAGAAGCTCACAACAAAACAATCGCTCTTCAGAACTTTTATTGCATTATTCATCCACATAAATCGGGTTTTTTTTCAAGCAAGCCCTACCTTTAATTGAGAACAAGACTGAAGGCTGTTTCAACACCAATGAATACAGTGTCAGGTCAGTGCCTTTATTGTTTACTGTCATCACGTGACTTGTGCCTGTATCTTTATTACTTGGAGCTGAATGTCACTCTTCAATTACCCTTCTTCACTTGGTTTACCAGGATGACAATCTTGTCACTCGGCCCATGGTATTTACTCCACCATTTTGTAAAACTTCCACCACCTTTCTTCATTGGTACGGGTGTTTCTTGACCAGTACGGGTGTCTCTTGTTAGTGCGGGTGTCTCTTTGTTAGTACGGGTGTTTCATGATTCGTACGGGTGTCAGGGGTTATGGGGAGAAGGCAGGAGAATGGGGTTGAAAGAGAAAGATAGATCAGCCATGAATGATTGGCGTAGTAGGCTTGACGGGCGGATTGGCCTAATTCTGCTCCTAATACTTATGAACCTGTGAACCTTCCGGTGTGGGCAAGTTGGTCCGTCCGAAGGGCCTGTTTCCATGCAATGTGACTCTATGACCTCCAAGACGTTGGTGAGTCCACATTTTGCAAATTGTGTGCAGTCCTGGTCGCCCGAATACAGGAAGGATGTGAAGGCGTTGGAAGGGGTGCAGACAAGGTTTAGCAGGATCACGCCTACATTAGGGGGTATTAGCTACAGGGAGAGGTTGGGCAGACTTGGATTGTTTTCTCTTCGACGGTGGAGATTAAGGGGAGATCTGACAGAAAGTATGTAAAATTATGAGAGGCATAGATAGGGTAGACAGTCGGAATTGTTTTTTCCAGGGTGGAAATGGCAAAGATTAAATCTGCAAGGTGAGAGGGGCGAAGTTTAAAGGAGATGTGCAGAGCATGTTTTTTACACAGAGGGTGGTGGGTGCCTGGAACACACAGCCAGGGTGGTGGTGGAGGCAGATCTATAGTGGTCTTTACGAGGCACATGAATATGGATGGAATGCAGGGATATGGATCACATGCAGACAGTTAAGAGTTGGTCTTGGCATTATGCTTGGCAGTGATTTTGTGGGTTGAAATGCCTGTTTCCTGTGCTGTTCTATGTTCCAAGATCTCATTTCCCTTCTAAATACTTGAGTTAGATCACAGAACAGCGTAGCATAGGAGTAGACCCTCTGGCCTACAATGTCTGTGCTGAACATGATACCAAGTTAAACTCATCTCTGTCTGCTTGTGATCCACACCCCTCCATTCTCTGCATATCCATGTGTCTATCTGAATGACTGAATTAAACGCCACTATCATATCTCGCTTCCACCAACCCCCCCTGGCAGCGTGTTCCAGGCACCCACCACCCTCTGTGTAATAGAGGGCGGCACGATGGCGCAGCGGTAGAGTTGCTGCCTTACAGCGAATGCAGCGCCGGAGACTCAGGTTCGATCCTGACTACGGGCGCCGTCTGTACGGAGTTTGTACGTTCTCCCCGTGACCTGCGTGGGTTTTCTCCGAGATCTTCAGTTTCCTCCCACACTCCAAAGACGTACAGGTATGCAGGTTAATTGACTGGGTAATATGTAAAAATTGTCCCTAGTGTGTGTAGAATAGTGTTAATGTGCGGGGATCGCTGGGCGGCGCGGACTCGGTGGGCCGAAGGGCCTGTTTCCGCGCTGTATCTCTACATCTAAATCTAAAATCTAAAAAATCTAATAAAAACGTAACACACTCATCTCCTTTAAACTTTGCCCTCTCACTTTAAAGCTCTATTTTTTTGTTCCATTTCTCCCTTTGGACAAAGGTTCTGACTGTCTCCCCTATCTCTGCCTCTCAGGGCTTTAACTACTTCTATCAGTCTCCCATCAGCTCCAGAGAAAACAAGTTTGTGAAACCTCTCCTGATAGCTAATAGCCCATAATCCAGGCAACATTCTGGAAAACCTCTCACTTTCCAAAGCCTCCACACCCTTCATGTAGAGGGGCGACCAGAACTGTTTGCAATACTCCAAATATGGCCTAACCAAAGTCTGGTAGAGCTGCAAAATGTCTTCAATTCTGGTAAACCTCTTCTGCACCCTGATTTGAGTTGATTTTGATTGTACTCGCAGTGACAGAGACACAAATCATTGGGTTTATGTTCCACACACCCTCACTGGGGAATTATTTCAATTAGTATTCACGAAAGGCATATTAAAAGCCATACTTTACAAGGATATTGCCAGGATCGAAGGGCTTGAACTTTCGGGAGTGGTTGAGCAGACTCGGACTTTATTCCTTAGAGTGCAGGAGAGTGAGGGGTCATCTTCTGGAGGTGTATAAAATCATGAGGGGCACAGATAGGGTGAATGCACAGAGTCTTTTACCCAAGGTAGGGGAATCAAGAACCAGAGGACAAGGGGTTAAGGGGAGAAGAGCAAGGTTTAATGCCAACTGAAGAGCAACTTTTTCACTCAGAGAATGGTGGGTAATGGAATGAGTTGCCAGAGGAGGTAGTTGAGGCAAATAGACTTTAGTCTTTAGAGAGTGTAAGAAAATAACTGCAGATGCTGGTACAAATCAAAGGTATTTATTCACAAAATGCTGGAGTAACTCAGCAGGTCAGGCAGCATCTCAGGAGAGAAGGCATGGGTCTCTCAGGCAGCATCTCTCCTGAGATGCTGTCTGACCTGCTGAGTTACTCCAGCATTTTGTGAATAAATACCTTTGATTAGTCTTTAGAGATACAGCGTGGAAACAGGCCCTTTGGCCCACTGAGTCCACGCCGACCAGTGCAGTGATCCTCCTGCACACCAGCGCTATCCAACACACGAGGGACAATTAACAATTTTACCAAAGCCATCTAACCTACAAACCTGTACGTCGTTGGAGTGTGAAAGGGAACCGGAGCAAACCCACGCAGTCACAGGGAGAACGTACCAACTCCATGCAGACAGCACCCGTAGTCAGGATCGAACCCGGGCCTCTGGCTCTGTAAGGCAGCAACTCTGCCGCTGCGCCACCATGCCGCCCTGGTACAATGACAACATTTAAAACACACTTGTACGGGTACATGGATAGGAGAGAATTAGAGGGATATGGTGCCAAACGCAGGCAAATGGGACCAGTGTAGATGGGGCATCTTGGTCTGCACGGGCGAGTTGGGCTGAAGGGCCTGTTGCCGTGCTGTCTGATTCTGGGACTCAAACACTGAGCGGCTCGGTGCTGCGAGCTTTGTCGTAGACTCAGAGGAAGCAGAGAGTACAGCAGTGACAGTAATCCAATACAAGGCCCCATGAACACCTGCTCTATCTCACTGGGATCTGCACTGCCCGTGCACAGAATATTGCAGCTTAACAGCAGGCCAAAAACTTGCAGCTGCACTAATTGCTTGCAAGTTTGTTTGGGATTTAATTTTTTTTTTAAATTTGCTGCCAGGATCACAGATGTTTCCTTCACCAATTACCGAGGGGAAGGCAGCTCTCATTGTCGAGGCAGCGCGGAGGCATTTGCTGAGGTGCTGCTGAGCTGGCGTGGGAACAGGCCCTTCGGCCCTCCGAGTCCATGCCGACCATCCATCTCCCGTGCACACTAGCTCTGTGTCATCCCACCTTCTCATCTGTTCCCTACGCACCAGAGGGGGCCAATCAAACTTCAAACCCAAGAGTCAACTCAAGAGTCAAGAGTCTAAAAGGTTGCCTGGGTTTCAGCACTTAGGCTGCAGGGAGAGGTTGAACAGGTTGGGTCTTTATTCTTTGGAGCGTAGAAGGTTGAGGGGGGACTTGATAGAGGTTTTTAAAATTTTGCGAGGGACGGACAGAGTTGACATGGGTAGGCTTTTCCCTTTGAGAGTGGGGAAGATTCCAACAAGGGGACATAGCTTCAGAATTGAGGGACAAAAGTTTAGGGGTAACATGAGGGGTAACTTCTTTACTCAGAGGGTGGTGGCTGTATGGAATGGGCTTCCGGTGGAAGTGGTGGAGGCAGGCTCGATTTTATTATTTAAGAGTAAATTGGATAGGTATATGGATAAGAGGGGATTAGAGGGTTATGGTCTGAGAGCAGGTAGATGAGACTAGGTCGGGGAGAGTGGTCGGCGTGGACTGGTAGGGCCGAACGGGCCTGTTTCCGTGCTGTAGTTGTTATATGGTTATATGGTTATATGGTCATATGTCCTGAAACGGAACAATGAAGTTCATTAGTTCGTGTTCATTCGTCATTGGAGCAGAATTAGGCCATTCTACTCCGCCATTCAATCATGGTTGGTCTACCTTTCCCTCTTAACCCCACTCTCATGTCTTCTCCCCATCACCCCTGACACCCTTACCATTCAAGAATCTGTCACTCTCTGCCTTAAAAATGTCCATTGACTTGGCTTCCACAGCCATCTGTCAATGAATTGCACAGATTCACCACCCTCTGGATAAGAAATTCTTACTTGCACCAGCTCAATAGTAAACACATGGAACTGCAGATGCTTGTTTAACAAAAAAAAAGAAACAGTGCATTGGAGTAACTCAGCGGGTCAGGCAGCATCTCTGGAGAACATGAATAGGTGACAATTAGGGTCAGGACCCTTCTTCAGACCTATCTACTTGTGTTGCTGCTTTCAGGGGGCTATGGACTTGGACTCAAAGATTCCTAGACCTCAAAGTCCTTAACAATGCATTCAAGTTCCCTTGTAAATCATAGACTATCTTGAGAGACACAAAATGCTGGAGTAACTCAGCGGGACAGGCAGCATCTCTGGAGAGAAGGAATGGGTGACGTTTAAGGTCTCATCAGAGATGCTGCCTGACCCACTGAGTTACTCCAGCATTTTGTGTCTACCTTCGGTGTAAACCGCTGTACCTTCCTACACAGACTATCTTGACTTGAGGGACACATTCATTCCTAAGTTGAACTTAGTTTGGTTTAGTTTAGAGATACAGCATGGAAACAGGCCCTTCGGCCCCCCGAGTGCAGTGATCACCCATTCACACTAGTTCCATGTTATCCCACTTTCTCATCTACTTCCTACACACCTAGGGGGCAATTTACAGAGGGCCAATTAACCTACAAACCAGCACGTCGTTGGGATGTTGGAGGAAACCGGAGCATCCGGAGGAATCCCACGCGGTCAGAGGGAGAACGTGCAAACTCCGCACGCACAGACAGCAGCCAAGGTCCGGATCGAACCCGGGTCTCTGTCGCTGTGAGGCTGAGTGTATACCATTGATTGTGAATAACTATGGCCCAAGCTCCGATCCTGGAACTACGCTAGTAGTCACTGCCTCTGTTATAGCAGTCACTGAACTTCAAACACAATACATCGTCTGTGCTGCACAGTCAGCCTGCGTTAATGCCGTTTCCCCTTCATCGCCAAAGGCTTTCAGGAGGGAAAGAAGAAGAGGGTTGAAGTTGGGAGGAGTGTCCGGGTTGTTGCGGAGTGAGTGGAGGGCTGCACGTTCAGGAGGGGAGAGGTTAGAGTTAGTCAGGGGAGTGGAGAATTTGAGGCGGTTAATGTCACGTGAGTGGAGGGCTGCACGTTCAGGAGTCTGAAGAAGGGTCTCGACCCGAAACGTCACCCATTCCTTCTCTCCCGAGATGCTGCCTGACCTGCTGAGTTACTCCAGCATTTTGTGAATAAATAGAGGGTTGAAGTTACTCGGTGAGGAACCGCCATTGAATTCTATCAGTTTAACAAGGCCCTCGATTCCGTGAGTTAATCTCGATTAAAATAAATGTAAATATGTGCCATCCGAGGGACTTCAAAACGTGTCTCCAACGCCATGGCAAAGTGTGTCGGATATGTTTCCTTCCAGCCGACTCCTGTTCCATAACAGGGAGATGAAATCATTGATCCTAATGGGCCTGTTTAATTCTAGAGTCCCAGTCTGAGTCCTCGGTGGGACTTTAGTGCTTTGCAGCAAGAACGTAGTCGGAATCACAACTGGAAGGCGACTCTGATTGAAAGCCCGTGGATAACCTCTGCTCATGGCTAACCCTCTTGTTAATCGCCTCTTTGCATGGCAACAGTGCTGTGTTATCTTTCTTAGCATTCTTGCCGAGTACTCTCAGAAATGAAGCAGGCAGCTGAAATCGGTGCACATCTGCTGTTTACCTTCTTGCTGCTGGCCATCGCTTCCTTCACCCCAGGGCGCCATGGAATATAATCTGTTTGCGGTCAGGCATCTTTGAGTCACCGTGTCTCGGAGTCATACAGAACGGAAACAGGCCCTTTGGCCCAACTTGTCCATGCTGACCATGAAGTCCCATCTACGCCAGTCCCACTTGTCCGCGTTTGGCCCGTATCCATCTAAACCTTCCCTATCCATGTACCTGTCCAAATGTCTTTGAAATGCTGTTACTGTACCTGCCTTAATGACCTCCTCTGGCAGCTTGTTCCATACACCCTCCACGCTCTGTGTAAACAGGTTGCCTCTCAGGTTCCTATTAAATCTTTTCCCTCTCACCTTAAACCTGTGTCTTCTGATTCTTGATTCCCCTACTCTGGGTAAAAGACTGCATTCACCACATCTATTCCCCTCATGATTTTACACACCTCTATAAGACCAGCCTCCTGTGCTCCAAGCAATAAAGTCCTAACTCTGTCCAGTCTCTCCCCATAGCTCTGGTCTTCAAAGCAACATCCTTGTAAATCTTCTCAGCACTCTTTCCAGCTTAACGACATCTTTCCTAAGGCAGGGTGACCAAAACTGAACACAATACTCCAAATGTGGCCTCACTTGCATCTTGTACAACTTCAACATATCATCCCAACTTCTATACTCAATAGATAATCTCCACATTTTATACTCAATACCCTGACTGATGAAGGCCAATGTACCAAAATGTTTTTTTTCCAATTCAGTCTTTTTCCAAATTATTATATTATTATTTTTGTTGATTTAGATTAGAAAATACATTTCCTGAACTGCCATTTCTCCAAGTTGCCGATAAACTGTAATTGTTAGGTTCCCCAGCATGACGGAAAATCTCGTCTGGCTCATTTCATTTGGTCTCCAGAACACGGTATCTGAGTTCTTAAACAGTCAGCAGAGAAAGACTCTACATTTTAATTAAAAACTCGACCAAGTGGACCCGTTGGGCCCAAACCTCTCCTGCATTGATGCAGCACCCTCCCCTCCCCCACTCCCCCGCCCCTCTTCCCCTCCCTCTCGATCCCCCCTCCCCATCCCCCTCCCCTCCCCACTCCATCCCCCTCAACCCCCCTTTTCCTCCCTCCCTAGGAGATAGATTTAAACTTTAAAATGTGAATAACTTAAAAAATATAACACCAATTTCAATGAAACCTCTTTCATTAGCACCAAAGGGACAACGGTGAGTAAGGTGGGCCTAAAATTGTTGCGCTATCATGTACCGTTTTGGCTGTAGTTCAGGAACAAACAAACAAACAAATAAACGAGAGTTTTAGTATATAGATGAAAACATAGAACATAGAACAGTACAGCACTGGTACAGGCCCATCAGCCCACAATGTCTCTGCTGAACGTGATGCCAAGACCAACTGTGCCTGCACATAATCCATATCACTCCATTCCCTGCATATCAACGAGCCCATCCAAAAGCCTCTTAAACATCACTATAGTATCTACCTCCACCACCGCCCCTGGCAGCGCGATCCACGCTCCCAGCATCTTTGGTGTAAAAAACTTGCCCCACACATCTTGAAACTTTCCCCCTCTCACCTTAGAACCATGCCCTCCAGTATTTGATATTTCCAGCCTGGTACAAAAGGTTCTGACTGTTCTTGATTGTCCATTGAGCCACTAGCTGTGAAGATGGGTAACCAATGTTAGTTTAATGTCAAAACCAATTCCTTATGCCCAACGATTCCAAGGTAAACAAATCTCCCCTGCCTGCACGTGATCCATATCCCTTCATTCCCTGAATACCCGTGCGCCTATCTAAAGGCCTCTTAAAGCCACTATCGTATCTGCCTCCATATACGAGGCAGCACCCACCACACTCTGTGTAAAAATAACTTTTCCCGCACGTCTTCTTTAAACATTGCCCATCTCACCTTAAAGCTATGCCCCCTAGTGTTTGAGATTATCAACCTGGGAAAAATGTTCCGACTGTCTACCCTATCAATGCCTCTCATAATTTTGTACACTTCTACCAGGTCTCACCTCAACCTTCGATGTTCCAGAGCCAAGAAAATAGCTGAGGGAGATAACAGCGTTGTATCTATGTGGCAACCTGGTTAGCCTTTAACTTGTGGGAGGTAGGGTCTCACTACAGAGCAATTGATGCCTCACAACCTCCCACCCAGACTGGCTGTTTGCTGTGTCGCTATAATCTCCTATTGTTACAATTCAGGCTGGCGGGGGATTTGGAGGGGACTTGCTGGTGGTTGTCTTTCCTGGTGATAGAAGTCCCAGCTTCTGTCAGAGTGTTGGCGCAGATACATTTTGTAATGAGCCAGTGGCTCAGGGAATATTTACAATGGTTAATGAGTGGGATATGGTTTAGGTTTGTTATTTTCTTCACGCCTGAGGTAGTTTATTCACTTTAGTTTCAAGCTACACTTCAGAAACAGGCCCTTCAGCCCATCGAGTCCGCGTCGATGAGCGACCCTCACACACTAAAGCCTTCCTACACACACTAGAGGCAATTTACAATTACACCAAGCTAATTAACCTACAAACCTGTGTGTCTTTGGAGTGTGGGAGGAAATTGGCGATCCTGGAGAAAACCCACGCAGGTCACAGGGAGAACGTACAAACTCCGTACAGACAGCTCCTGTGGTCAGGATCGAACTCGAGTCTCTCCCGCTGTAAGGCAGTAACTCTACCGTTGGGCTGACCTGCCACCCAGTAACTGGTCAGTGAGTTGATTTGTTCTGGGTTGTGCTGAGCTTCTTGTGTGTGGTTGAAACCACATTCATCCAGGCGAAGGAATTTTAGGGCGGTGCAGTTGGTGGAACGCTGCCTTGCAGCGCCTGAGATCCGGGTTCGATCCTGACCTGGGGCGCTGTCCGTGTGTGGAGTTTGCACCTTCTCCCTGTGACCACGTGGGTTTCCTTCGGGTGCTCTGGTTTCCTCCCTCATCCCAAATACGTGCGGCTCTGTAAATTGTCGCTGGCGTGTAGCAAGTGGATGAGAACGTGGGATAACAAAGAACGAGTGTGAATGGGTGATCGCTGGTCGACGTAGACTCTGTGGGCCGAAGGGCCTGTTTCCACGCTGCATCTTTCAAACAATATTAATCAATCAATCAATATAACGGTGGGAGATAACTCGATACCATCTGTTTTCCCTCCCATTTTAAAATGATCCACTGGTATATATTTGTAAGCCACATGGTTGTTTTAAAAAGAATTATTATCACGATTTGTCATCATGAAATAGATACATCTCGGCTGAATGGATCTGAATATCAGTATTCTGTTAATCTAAGGAAGAATGATTTCACAAAATGATGAAGCCCTGTAGTGTTAAACTGGCGAATTAGTTTAACTATCCACATGAATGACATTAAATTTGACCTTTTTGGTAATTCTCTAATCCTCTAATCCTTTCTCTAACCTATGGATTTGATTTGCCATGCATGACTTTAAAAAAAAATGGTTTATCCAAAATTATGATTGGGACGAGGAGGTGGGGAAATTGAGTAGTATAAGTGCAAATAAGGAGGATTATTAATGGATTGACATCTCTTGAACTGGAAACATTATCCGGACCAAATGGGATGTATCAGAGGTAGAGGCAAATTAAGGTTCAGGTTTAGGTTTATTATTGTTACGCGTACTGACGTACAGTGAAAAGCTTTGTTTTTCATGCTATCTAACCAGATTGGATAATGCTGTACATAAATACAATCGAACCAAACTCAAGTACAATAGTAGAACAAAGGGGAAGATGCAGAGTGCACAATATGGTTCTCAGCATTGTAGCGCATCATTGTCATGCACCAGAGGCAAAGTCCAATGTCCGCAATGGGGTAGAGGTGAATCGGACAGTACCCTAGCTTGTGGAAGGACCGTTCAGAAGATTGATAACAGAGGGGATTGATAGCAGCTGTCCCTGAGTCTGGTGGTGCGCGCTTTCAAGCTTCTGTACCTTCTGCCTGACGGGAGCGGGGAGAAGAAGGAATGACCGGGGTGGGACAAGTCTTTGATTATGTTGGCTGCTTTTCCGAGGCAGCGTGAAGTGTAGATGGAGTCGATGGTGGGGAGTCTGGTCTGTGTGATGGACTGGGCTACATCCACAACTCTCCGCAACTTCTTGCGGTCTTGGGCAGAGCTGTTTCTAAAACAAGCTGTGATGCATCCCAACAGGATTGTTTGTTGTGGTTGTTTTCTATGCTTTCTAGGATGCACCTGTGGTTGTGTATTAGAGTCTACTGGAAATTTTGGAGGCCATGGTCACAAATTTCCCATCCTTAAATACAGGAATGATGTCACCAGAATGGAGACTTCTACCTTTATTTATAACCTACCAATCATTGGTTGTTCAGCCACATTGTTCAGCCACATCGCCCGGTGCGGCGCGGCCGCGGGACACCATTCTGCTTTAGTTAAACATTTTGTTCAAGATGGCCGCGCCGTTGTGTTTGGCTGCCTGCCACTGTATGTTTCTTTTCTTTTTCCTAATCAGATGTGCAGCACTTTGGTCAACGTGGGTTGTTTTTAAATGTGCTATACAAATAAAATGGACTTGACTTGACTTGACAATTATCAATAGCATTAAGTTGACATATTATTAGGAAAGGGTTTAGAGCCCTGTGGGCCAAATGCATGCATATAGGATTAACCCAATAAACCAACTGGGTCAACATGGACAAGATGGGCTGAAGGGCCTGTTTCTAATGCCACACAGCTCAATGACTCTACGTTGCAGAGCTGCAGGCAAAGAGGGTAATGTGACTGGTGGGATGGCTCACATTGGCTTTGATTACTTATCGAGTCAAACTAGAGTCTTGGTGACCAAAACTAGTGATTTTGGCAACCACATAACACAAGTGTGTCTTCTTTCTACTCAGTTTTGATGACAGGCTATCAACTTAACAGTTGGGGCAGCACAGTGGAATTGCTGCCTTACAGCCCCAGAGACCCAGGTTCGATCCTGACCACGGGTGCTGTCTGTACAGAGTCTGCACGTTCTCCCTGTGACTGCACGGGTTTTCTCCGGGTGCTCCGGGTTTCAACCCACACTCCAAAGAAGTACAGGTTTGTAGGTTAATTGACTTTGTTAAAAATTGTAAATTGTCCCTATTTCCTAGGGCCTGTTTCCACGCTGTATCTCTGAACATGTTAACTCTGTCAGTCTCGACAACCCCTCCCCCCCTCGCCTGTGTACACCTATCACTCGCCAGGCTTTGTCCTGCCCACAGCTCTCTGCTCCAGCTTTCTGCCCCCCCCCCCATTACAATCAGTCTGAAGAATGGCCCAGAGCCAAAACATTGCCTATCTTTGTCCTCTAGAGATGCTGCCTGAGCCGCTCAGTTACGCTAGCACTTTGTGTTTTGCTCAGGATTCCAGCATGTGCATTTCCTTGTGTCTCCATACTAACTCTGCTTCTCTCCTCTCAGGTGCTGCCTGACCTGCTGAGAACAAGAGTTCTAAATCGACCATCTCCGCGAAGTGGGATTCTTACCAACTGCACCTGACAGTCAATGGATCATTAGCTCCAAGTCCAAGACCATCACCAATTTCATTGGCATCACCATTACTATGGCATCAAAAGCAGGCAAGAGTTAGCGTTCCATCTGAGATACCCAACTCCTGATACCCCAAAGACTTCCCACCATCTTTAAGACATAAGTCAGCGGAATGATGGAATATGCTCCATTTGATTGATTGATTGATTGATTGATTGATTGATTGATTGATTGATTGATTGATTGAAAGATACAGCATGGAAACAGGCCCTTCGACCCACAGAGTCCACGCCGACCATCGATCACCCATTCACACTAGTTCTATGCTCAGCCCACTTTCTCATCCACTCCCTACACACCAGGGGTTAATTTACAGAGGCAAATTGACTGGAACACCCACACATCTTTGGGGTGTGGGAAGAAACCAGAGCACCTGAGGGAAACCCACGTGGTCACGGGGAGAACGTGTAACCTCCACACACGGACAGCACCCGAGGTCAGGATCGAACCTGGCAGCGGCTCTACCAGCAGCACCACTGTGCTGTGATATCTCACCCTGTTTTCCTTTCTGTTGAACTAAGTAGCAAGGAGAATCAGGAGGGGGGCATATGGGGCAATTACTGGGTAGTTAATTTGACATTGCTTTTTTTTTACACCACTGCCCAAAACTAGAACTGCTCCCAACAAATGATAGAGTGAAAAAAGACACAGAGTGCTGGAGTAACTCGGTGGGGTCAGGCAGCATTTCTGGAGAACATGGATGGGTGACATTTTGGTCCGGTCCCTTCTTCAGACAGAGTAAAAGCTTCTCCAGGAACTTTATTCCAAGACCATCATATTGTCCGCAGTTCTGATGACCAGTAGATCGATGAGAATCATCATGAATGGAGGCACAGTTCGGGGCTAGGCTAGGAACATCACAGCATAGATTCCCCAAGCCCTGTTCTCTGCCAAAGCTCTCTGCGGTTAATAATTCTCTGCAGGTGAAGCTTGCCTGAGAGGTCAGTAACTGTGAATGTGCTGCCACTGAATAACAATCATTCCCATTCTAGTGACAAGTTGGCAACAAGTCTAGAACCAATCAACAATGGTCATAGTGAATTAAATGATGTAAAGATGCTTAGTTTAGTTTAGTTTAGTTTAATTTAGTTTAGTGACACAACATGGAAACAGGCCCTTCATCCCACCGAGTCCACGCTGACCATCGATCACCCGTTCATGCACTCCCTACACACCAGGGGTAATATAAAGAGGCGATTTAAAGAGGGGATTTAAATTACCCTACAAACCCGCACGACTTTGGGACGTGGGAGGAAACCGGAGCACCCGGAGGAAACCCACGCAGTTATTGGGAGAACGTGCAAACTCCGCACACAGGCAGCACCCGAGGTCGTGATCGAACTTAGGTCTCTGGCGCTGTGAGGCAGCAGCTCTACCAGCTTGTTGACAAGCAAGGGAATTCCTCTTCACATTGGTGTTGTTTCTCGGTATTGAGCGTAGACTGTTTTCTAGGGTGCCTGGACACTATAAGTTCATAGGTTCTAGCAGAATTGGCTATTTGGCCCATCAAGCCTACTCTGCCATTCAATCATGACTGATCTATCTTTCCCTCTCAACCCCATTCTCCTGCCATCTCCTCATAACCCTTGACACCCGTACTAATCATGAATCTATCAATCTCCGCCTTAAAAATATCCATTGACTTGGCCTCCACAGCCTTCTGTGACGATGGATTCCACAGATTCACTACCCTCTGACTAAAGAAATTCCTCCTCATCTCCTTTCTAAGTTACATCCCCAGTTTTCCAGCTGCATCAGTTGTCTTTATCGAGTCCATAATGGTAGGCATGACAAGGGGATTGCAACGCATTGTTTGAAAATATAACTGCTCGATGAAACGACCAGCTAACACTCAATTTTTCAAGAGGGCAGGAATGGGGTACTGATTGTGACTGATCAGCCATGATCACATTGAATGGCGGTGCTGACTCGAAGGGCCGAATGACCTACTCCTGCACCTATTGTCCATTGTCTATTGTCTGTTGTCTATTGTCAAGGCCCACATATGGATATCCTGGTGTGAAACAGAAAGTGCAGGAAAGGTTTCAGCTCTTTGAGGGAGCCTCTGAGGGAGAAACAGGCTGATTTTATTGACACTAGATTTAATTATTTTTTTTTAGATTTAGAGACACAGGGCGGAAACAGGCCCTTCGGCCCACCGAGTCCGCGCCGCCCAGCGATCCCCGCACATTAACACTATCCTACACACACTAGGGACAATTTTTACATTTGCCCAGCCAATTAACCTACATACCTGTACGTCTTTGGAGTGTGGGAGGAAACCGAAGATCTCGGAGAAAACCCACGCGGGTCACGGGGGAGAACGTACAAACTCCGTACAGACGGCGCCCGTAGTCAGGATCGAACCTGAGTCTCAGGCGCTGCATTCGCTGTAAGGCAGCAACTCTACCGTGCGCCACCGTGCCGCCTAGAAACAGCTCGAGGTGCAGGGTTTGTAATTCACTCCTGCCACGGGAAGAAGGTACAGGAGTCTGAAAACCAGGCACCCCAGGTTCAAGAACAGCTTCTTCCCAACAACCATCAAGCTTTTGAACACGACACAACACTAACCTCAACTTACAAACTTCTATGGACTATCTTTATTTGCACAAAGGACTTGGGTTTTCTTTTGCACTTTTTGGTTATTAGTTTATTGAATTTTTGTTCATTAAAATTTATCCAAATGTATTGTGTTTACAGGTCTGTTAAACTGTTGCAAGTAAGAATTTCATTGTTCCATTGGTGGTGCATTTGACAAATAACCAATTTTGAAGTTGAACATTGTTGAAGTTTAGTTTATTGCCACATGCGTGTGAAAAGCTTTTGTTGCTTGCTAACCAGTCTTTGGGTGAAGGTTTATTATTGTCACATGTACCGAGGTACAGATTTAGATTTTTTTAGATTTAGAGATACAGCGCGGAAACAGGCCCTTCGGCCCACCGAGTCCGCGCCGCCCAGCGATCCCCGCACATTAACACTATCCTACACACACTATGGACAATTTTTTTTTTTTTTACAGTTACCCAGTGAATTAACCGACATACCTGTACGTCTTTGGAGTGTGGGAGGAAACCGAAGATCTCGGAGAAAACCCACGCAGGTCACGGGGAGAACGTACAAACTCCGTACAGATGGCGCCCGTAGTCAGGATCGAACCTGAGTCTCCGGTGCTGCATTCGCTGTAAGGCAGCAACTCTACCGCTGCGCCACCGAGAAAAGCCTTGTTTTGCACATTATCCCGCGATGCAATCAAATCTAGCTCAAGTACAATAGGTAGAGCAAAGGGGAAGAATCTTGGAGAATCTTGGAGTTAAAATTCGTTTGTAATTTTCAGAACCAATTCAGAGCAAGTGGACTATCATATCATATCATATATATACAGCCGGAAACAGGCCTTTTCGGCCCTCCAAGTCCGTGCCGCCCAGTGATCCCCGCACATTAACACTATCCTACACCCACTAGGGACAATTTTTACATTTACCCAGCCAATTAACCTACATACCTGTACGTCTTTGGAGTGTGGGAGGAAACCGAAGATCTCGGAGAAAACCCGCGCAGGTCACGGGGAGAACGTACAAACTCCTTACAGTGCAGCACCCGTAGTCAGGATCGAACCTGAGTCTCCGGCACTGCATTCGCTGTAAAGCAGCAACTCTACCGCTGCGCTACCGTGCCGCCCTGGACTGCTGGAGGCTCAAGGATTTGCAGATGCTGGAATCCTGCGCAGACCACAAAGAGCTGGAATAATGCAGCAGGCCAGGCAGCATGTCTGGAGAACATGGATGGGCGACGTTTCGGATCGGAATCCTTCTCGAGACTCACAAATCACTGGCGTCTTTCGCAAGAATACAGCACCCCAACTGTGATGTGGAGCCAAAGTGGAATGTTTGACATATTGTCACCTCTATAATGTAAGAAATGTGACAGCCAATGGATACAGGGTGATCTCATAGTTTAATTTACCACAAAGTTTGGTTAATTATTGTCACAAGTACGAAGGAACAGTGGAAAGCTTATTGTTGTAGGCTATCTACTCAGTGAAAAGACTATACACAATTACATCAAGCCGTCAATAGTGTATGGATGCAGGATAAAGGGTGTAATATTCCGTGCAAGATAAAGTCTGATTGCTATTGAGGGCGTGCAGCATAGGTTTACTAGGTTCATTCCCAGAATGGCGGGACTGTCATATGTTGAAAGGCTGGAGCGACTAGGCTTGTATACACTGGAATTTAGAAGGATGAGAGGGGATCTTATCGAAACGTATAAGATTATTAAGGGGTTGGACACGTTAGAGGCAGGAAACATGTTCCCAAAGTTGTGGGAGTCCAGAACCAGGGACCACAGTTTAAGAATAAGGGGTAGGCCATTTAGAACGGAGATGCGAAAAAAATAATTCAGTCAGAGAGTTGTGAATCTGTGGAATTCTCTGCCTCAGAAGGCAGTGGAGGCCAATTCTCTGAATGCATTCAAGAAGGAGCTAGATTGAGCTCTTAAGGATAGCGGAGTCAGGGGGTATGGGGAGAAGGCAGGAACGGGGTACTGATTGAGAATGATCAGCCATGATCACATTGAATGATGGTGCTGGCCGAATGGCCTACTCCTGCACCTATTGTCTATTGTCTATTATAGATATTTTGAAGGTCTACACTGGGGTAGATGGGAGGTCAAGACCGCTCTCTAGTTGGCAAGAGGACGGTTCAGTTGCCTGATAACAGCCGGGAAGAAACTTTCCTTGAATCTGGAGGTATGTGTGTTCATCTGTACCTCTTGCCTGATCGGAGAGGGGAGAAGAGAGAGTGATCGGGATGAGACTCATCCTTGATAATGCTGGTGGCCTTGACGAGGCAGGGTGAAGTGTACATGAAGTCAATGGAAGGAGGTTGGTTTGTGCGATGGTCTGGGTTGCGTTCACAACTCTCTGCAATTTCTTGCGGTCTTGGATGGAGCTATTTCCAAGCCGTGCTGCGATGCATCCTGTTAAAATGCTTTCTAAGGCGCACATGTAGAAGTTGGCGAGATTTGTTGGGACGTGCCTTCCATGGAAGTAGAGCAGTGAGGTGGTTAGCTGATAGCCTGTTCTGTATGTTACAGCGTTTCTGCAGAACCGTGGGGCTGTGCCGGAATGGATTTTGTGCTCAACTCCCTGGAGTTGAACTGATCACCGACTGATTTCAGAGGCCACTGAGCTGTGGCTGGGAGCGGTTTCTCAGCTCCAGCTGCATCTGATCTCTTCCCCTGCCTGTGAGATGCAGCCTCACATCCTGGAGATCTACGATGATGGACGTGACGGGCGAGGAGAGAGGCCGGTGGGAGAGGGGAGGGAACTGGGGTCGGGGCCCTCGAGGTTGGCTGCGGGAGGCAACCCCGGGGAACAAAGGTGGACGGGCGGGGAGGGGGACGCTGGTTCTCAGGCAGACCCGCACGTCCGAGGAAGGCTGGAGGCCCTGCAGCAGCCTGGGCTCGCCTGGAAAGGGCACCGCTCATAACAACTAGAGCGTGGACTGGACTTGGAAATGGCGCCAAAACATGACGCCTCTTGCATGTGGAATCAATAGACCATTTCTGCACTATTTGCTAAACAGGGATGGTATGGCAATACCATACTCGACTGTTTGTAAGAAAATAATTTCACTTTGCATTTGCACTTGGTACATGTGACAATAAATGCACCATTGATTTCCTTCTGCCACAGTCATAGTTATTGAGTCACATGGTGTGGAAACAGGGCCTTCAGCCCAACCTGCCCCTGCTGACCTAGATGCTCCGTCTGCACTGGTCCCACCCACATGCATTTGGCCCACATCCCTCTAAACCTTTCCTATCCATGTACGTGTGTTTTAAATGCTATTATGGTAGCTGCCTCAACTACCTCCTCTGGAAACATTTATATATGCTTTAGATTACAGGAACATGGATAGGAAATTTTGGACAGATAGAGTCATGTACCAGTCTAACTGTTTCTTAAACGTTGGAATAGGCCCAACCTCAACTACTTCATCTGGCAGCTTGTTCCATACACCCACCACCCTCTTTGTGAAAAAGTTACCCCTCAGATTCCTATTAATTTTTTTCCCCCTTCACCTTGAACCTATGTCCTCTGGTCCTGTGGTCCTCGTTCCCCCAACGTTTAAGAAACAGTTAGGCTGGTACATGACTCTATCTGTCCAAAATTTCCTATCCATGTTCCTGTAATCTAAAGCATATATAAATGTTTCCAGAGGAGGTAGTTGAGGATATGGGCCAAATGTGAGCAGGTAGGACTAGGGTGGTTGGGGCAGCTTGGTCGGCGTGGGCAAGTTGGGCCAAAGGTCCTGTTTCTGTGCTCTATGACTCTATAAAAACCCAAATCATTGTTGTTAAGTAGGAAACGCACACGTTACTGTATGTAGACCAAATCCCTATGAATGGAAATGAAATCATGATGAGATAATCAGTTGCCTTAATGAGGTTGGATGAGGACAGAAACATTGACAGTGTCATTGGGCAGACCTCCCTACTCCTCTAGTTTAGTTTAGTTTAGAGATACAGTGCCGAAACAGGCCCTTTGGCCCACCGGGTCCGCATCGACCAGCGATTCCCGCACACTAACACTATCCTACACTAGGGACAATTTTAACATATCCACCAAGTCAGCTAACCTACAAACCTGTATGTCTTTGGAGTGTGGGGGGAAACGCAAGTTCTCATAGAAAACCCACGCGGTCACGAGGAGAACGTACAAACTCCGTGCAGATGAACACCCGTAGCCAGGATTGAAGAAGTCTGAGGAAGGGTCTCGACCCGAAACCTCACCCAATCCTTCTCTCCAGAGATGCTGCCTGCCCCGCTGAGTTACTCCAGCTTTGTATGTCCAGCCAGGATTGAAGCCGGGTCTCTGGCGCTGTAGGCGCTGTAAGGCAGCAACTCTATCGTTGCGCAACCCTACCGCCCCTATACCATAGGATTTGTTTCCACGTTCACCAGTGTGAAGAATTATTGTCTTTTGAGATGTATTTTGTTTCTCACAGTTGACGGAGATTTCATCTTGCAAAACTTGCAAGCAATAAGGATAAATCCATATCGCTGCACAACAAAACATAAAAGGAGCCCATTGCACAAATATACCTTTAGTTTAGTTTAGTTTAGAGATACAGCGTGGAAACAGGCCCTTCGGTCCACCGTGTCCGCGCTGACCAACGATCACCGTACACTAACACGATTCTACACATACTAGGGTCAATTTTACATTTATACCAAGCCAATCAACCTACAAACCTGCATGTCTTTGGAGTGTGGGGGGAAACCGAAGATCTCGGAGAAAACCCACGCAGGTCACGGGGAGAACGTACAAACTCCGTACAGACGGCACCCTTAGTCAGGATCGAACCTGAGTCTCCGGCGCTGCATTCGCTGTAAGGCAGCAACTCTACCGCCGCGCCACCGTGCTGTCGTCAGGATCGAACCCGGGTCTCTGGCGCTGTAAGGCAGCAACTCGACCACTCCATCACCGTGCGTCCTTTAAAAAACTAAAGGATGCTAAATTGTGCTTTCATAAGTCTGCTGCATTTTTAATATGCTGTTGTGTTGTGGGCAGTCAAATGAAATATCATTATCTAATATCAATACGATATATTAAATATTTGATATCTCTTGTCACCCCATTAATCAAGTGGCAAACTGATTGTTGCTCTCAATTAATTGCTCGTGGGGAGAAAAAAAAATCTCTATTTGTTGCACATCTTGTAAAAGCTGCAGCGGCAGATTAAAAAATAAATATTCGTTTTTTTTTTCCCTTTGCATCTCCCTCAAGGCTGTTAGGCTTCTTCTTTCAAAGTAAGACGTTTCTATCAGATGGCATTAACCGTTAAACCCCCCCCCCCCCCCCCATTTCAAGTCTATGATATCCTGAAGGACAACAGTTCATTTTATTTCTTATCGGAAAAATCAGGCATATCACTCATATTTCCTGAATCAAATGACATTTGCAGAAAATTGATTTGAGCCAAAAAACCAGGTTTCCTATCCACAGACTCCAATTAGTTCAAAAGTGGTTTCTGATGAAAAATTTCTGAAATGGACAAAGCTCAAAGAAATGCGTTCAGTTTTGTCCCCTCTCTTCCAACCTGGCTGCGGTACGCAATCCCCATCAAATTGTATAAATCTTTAATTTTACTGATCGCCATTGCCACTGAAATACTTTCAGATCTTTTCCACCCTTTGCTTTTCATCTCTCCAACCCGAGCAGTCCAAAGGGAATCACTCAATCATTTGCTCCCTAAGTACGTAAAATTAGCTGCTTATCTGTTGATCTTCTTACATGATCCTTTAAAAATCCTCCCTCTCTCTGTGCCCGAGCCCACATCTTTCAGAGGAACTGCGAGACGGGCCCAGTCTCTTTCCGCGTACACATGGGGCTAATGTCTAATTAAATCACTCTCAAAGGCAATAAAAGGCGAGCTTCTTTGGCTTTTGTTTCCCCTGTCACGCGTTTAATTCAGCGGAGACTTGTGAAACCCTTTTTAGTCTTTTTCAAAACCACCCTTAATCTATTTATTCCATGAGGGCATCTTGTTTCAGAAAAAAAACCCTAAACACACACAGGTTGAATTATTTTGATTTTAGTTGCCGGCTGCGTCCTTCGATTTGATTTTCTCTCTCTCTCTTACTCTCTCTCTCTCTCTCTCTCTCTCCCTCTCTCTCTCTCTCCTCACACACTCTCTAACAGCTGAACTGTAGTATTTTTTGTTCTCTCTCTGGGAGTGTTCTTCAATGCAGTCCGTGCCTTTTACTTTCCACAGATTAATGAGCGAGGCCTGGGAAATTAGGATGGGTCCAGCCTGTTAATTCAGCTTCAGACAGGGACTGAGTGTCTCTGCCTCACCATCACGGCTGGCTAGTATTGATTACTCCCTGGCCGTTTGGGACCTGCTTCCTACCGTTGACTCAATGTCTCTCCTGGAGTTCTGAGGGCCTGCAAAACAACAGGGACGAGAAGCAGGCCTCAAATAAGGTCCATGAAAGGCGTATCAATTAGGCTTTGAAGGTCACAGAGAAGTTTTTTTTTTCGCGTGCCCCCCCCCCCCCCCCCTTCCCCTTTACTGTAAGATCCAGAGCTCTTCTCTTCCAAAACCAAAACACATCTGAAGTTGCCGTGCAATTAAATACCTTCTAGCTCCAGCTGCTGCCCATGTGAAAGGTCAGGGGAGACGGGGAGGCAGTAAAACAGAGAGAGACTGCAATTCCTAATGATACCTATTGGTCAATCACCTTCCTGAACTGTGACAGATTCCCCCGCCAGTGTCGTGGAGGTTGAGAGGGATCGATCTGCTAAAAAATTATAATGATAACCTCAAGATATAATGCCAGACTCCAGTGTCCCTCACGGTTGACATTCAAGTAGGCAGCGGCAGGGCGAATTATAAAACCTCTCACTGCCAGGGACATTTTGTCATCTGATCATCGTGAAGCTAATGGGTTACTCAAATCTCATGGCAATGATATAAATTATATCACTTCACGTCCAAAGCTGTAACAATCGCAGATTATCACCAGAGGGTAGGAACGATGTTTCCGAACAGCCGAACTCGGCCAAGATTGCGGAAAGTAAATATGGGTGTTTTTATGGGAGGAAGGTTGGGCCAAGAGCCAGGAGTGTTTCATTGTCATGTGTCCCAGACAGAACAATGACATTCTTACTTGCAGCAGCACAACAAAATATGTAAACATGGTACACTGTAAACAATATGATAAACGAGAGAGAAACATAAATTTCATTGTGTGCACATATATACACTCACAAATACACATATATATATCGACTTCTCCAACTTTAGATAGTTCCTGTCCCTCTCTTCCCCTCCCCCTTCCCAGATCTCCCTCTATCTTCCTGTCTCCACCTATATCCTTCCTTTGTCCCGCCCCCCTGACATCAGTCTGAAGAAGGGTCTCGACCCGAAACGTCACCCATCCCTTCTCTCCTGAGATGCTGCCTGACCTGCTGAGTTACTCCAGCATTTTGTGAATAAATACCTCCGATTTGTACCAGCATCTGCAGTTATTTTCTTATATATACACACACACACGCACACATGCACATATACGTACACCCAAAAAACAAAGAATAATAATGCAATAATAACAATAATAGTCGATGCAGTTTAGAGCATATTTGAGGTTGTAGTGTTTGATAGCCTGATGGCTGTTGGGAAGAAGCTGTTCCTGAACCTGGACGTTACAGTTTTCAGGCTCCTGTACCTTCTTCCCGATGGCAGGGGCGAAATGAGTGTGTGGCCAGGATGGTGTGGATCTCTGATGATGCTGGCTGCCTTTTTGAGGCAGTGACTCCGGTAAATCTCTTCGATGGTGGGGAGGTCAGAGATTGATGGACTAGGCAGCGTTCACAACCTTTTGCAGTCTATTCCGCTCCTGGGCGTTCAAGTTGCCCAACCGAGTGGTGATGTTACCAGTCAATACGCTCTCTACTGTACACCTGTAGATGTTCAAGAGAATCCTCTCTAACGTTTTTTGAGGGGGTTGGGGGGGGGGGGGGAAGGTGATCTATTGTATAATTGTGGAAGGAAAATTAACGAAGAAACATTCATCCCTGCATCTGATCTTTCTCTTTCCTGCTGGAGAAACTCAGCGTGCCAGGTAGAGGATGTGGACAGGCAACGTTTCAGGTTGATGGTGATGTGGAGAAAGCTGAAAAAGAGAGGTATGGGGCAGGACAATGCCTGGCGAGTGATAGGTGGATACAGGTGAGTCGGCCATTTTGGTTGGCAGCTGGGTGGACAAAGGCTACAGATGAAAAGGAGGCAAAAGGGTGTCAGATATTGAGAGAAGAAGAGTGAAATGTGAAGCCAGAAGGGGGGATATAGGTGGGGTGGTGACAGGGGAATGGGCACCCGAAGGAAACCCACACGTTCACGGTGAGAATGTGCCAATTCCACACAGGCTGTACCCGAGGTCAGGTTTGAACTTGGGTCTCTGGCGTTGTGACGCATCAGCTGAGGCATCAGCTGAGGCAGCTTAGAAAGCATTTTATCGGGATGCATCACAGCATGGTTTTGGGCCCAGCTCCACCCAAGACCGCAAGAAATCGCAGAGAATAGTGGACACAGCCCAGACCATCACACAAACCGGCCTCCCTTCCATTGACTCCATTTTACACCTCACGCTGCCTCTGCAAGGCCACCAGCATAATCAAGGAAGAGCCGCACCCTTCCTCTCTCACCAGGCAAGAGGTATAGAAGAGTGAAAACGCACACCTCCAGATTCAGGGACAGTTTCATCCCAGCTATTATCAGGCCACTAAACCATCCCACCAACAAAGGAGCTGTCCTGAGCAACTATATACCTCATTGGAGACCCTTGGACTATCTTTGATCGGACATTACTGGACCTTATCTTGCGGTAAACGTTACACACATTACACTCTTCATCCTGTATCTGTACACTGTGGACGGCCCGATTGTACTCGTGTACAGTCTTTCTGGCGACTGGTTAGCATGCAACAAAGGCTTTTCACTGTACCTCGGTGCGTGTGACAATAAACTAACCTAAACTAAACTAAACCTTCAGCTGCCCCACTGTGCTGATCTTGACGTAGGGAACTTTGTAGAAGAGGAGGACACTTAAAGTTGTACAAACGTGTCCCACCATGCCTATCAATCACCCATCTGTACTAATCCCTTGCAAAAGCCTTTGGCCCATTGACTTCTTCACGCTGCATATTCCAGTGCTTGAATGATCAACGTTTTGTTTTATTTCTACGTTATTCAGCGCTCGTACCGCCACGTTACCATTTGATTTACCATTCTGTTAGTATAACTGTCATTCTTAATCCAAAGTCTGGGCATGTAACTGACTGATACGGTCTCATTGTAAAAAGTATTTACAGTGAAAACTAATGAACAAGCAACGGTTCCCACTATAACTGTAAAATGGGATCAAGATTAACTGTAAAGTCATTAACTTTAGCTGTAAAATGGGATTAACTTTAATTGTAAAAATGATGAACGGTCTCTGCAAAAAGTAATGATCTCTGCCTTTGAAAAGTGTTGAACAGTTACAGTGAAGAGCAATGATCCGTTGCTTAAACAAGTGATGAACTTTCCCTGTAAAAAGTAATAAACTTTAATGGTTAAAAAGAGATTGTTTAACTGTGAAAAACTGATGAACTTCGACTGGAAGATGTAATGAATCCTGCGTTTAAAAAAGATGATGTACAATATTTCTTAATGAGCATTTGCTTTAACGAGTGATGAATTCTCATTGTTAAAAAAAAAATTGAATCGAACTGTGAGACTTGATCAAGTTTAACCAGGCGAAATTATGAACTGCAGTAATAAAAGTTGATTGCCCTGGAATTTGTGCTGGGAAGTAATAATGAAGCAATCAGTGTGATAATTCAGGCTGGATGAAATTCTGGAGCCCAGTTACATCAGGAGATTCAGTTATCGTGGGCGGCAGAGAGGTGCAGCGATAGCGTTGCTGCCTTACAGCAGCAGGGACCCGGGTACCATCCTAACTACGGGTGCTGTCGGTGCAGACTTTGTACGCTCTCCCTGTGATCGTGGGGGTTTTCTACCGAGCGCTCCGGTTTCCTCCCGCAATCCATAAATGAACAGGTTTGTAGTTTATTCGTTTCGGTAAAGATTGTAAATTGTCCCTAGTGTGTTGGATAGTGCTAGTGTACGGGGTCGCTGGTTGGCGTGGACTCAGTGGGCCAAAGAGCCTGCTCCAGCACTGTATCTCTGAGCTAAAACTAACGTTGTCTAATTTCCGACATTACCTTTGTGGCTTTTTTCTAGCATAATTTGCAAAGACAGGTTATTTTGCAACAACAAAAATTGTTGCTCAAAAAAAAGACCCAACGTGCTGGAGTAACTCAGTGGGTCAGGCAGCATCTCTAGAGAACATGAATGGGTGACATTTCAGGTTGTGACCCTTCTTCCGACGGATTGTGGAGGGTGGGGGCAGAAAGCTGGAAGAGAGGAAGGGCAGGGCAAAGCATAGCTTGGTACAGGCTAGAGGAAGGATTGATAGGCAAGTGGTTGGACACAGGGCAGAGATGAAAGTACAGAAAGTGTGAGACAAATGGATGGAAGAGTGGCAAATTGTGAAGCTAGAGGAAGGAATGTAGGTGGAAAGGGAGAGGGTGGGGAGAAATGGGTGCGAGCCCATGTGGGGCACAGGGAAAAGCTGCCCCCTCCCTCTTCTTACCATCCTGGCCCTCTTTCTGTCCGCCCCACCGCCACTGCCATCTCCTTCCACCTGTACTCAACCAATCGTGTCCGGAGTGTCTTATGGTCATATGTCCTGAAACGGAAAAATGACATTCTTACTTGTGGGAGAGCCCAGTTCTCCCATACCCCCATACCCAGGGGGTATCGGGAGAAGGCAGGAACAGGGTACTGATTAAGAATGATCAGCCATGATCACATTGAATGGCCGTGCTGGCTTGAAGGGCCGAATGGCCTCCTCCTGCACCTATTGTCTATTGTCTATGTTGGGGGAGTCCAGAACAAGGGGCCACAGTTTAAGAATAAGGGGTAGGCCATTTAGAACGGAGATGAGGAAAAACTTTTTCAGTCAGAGAGTTGTGAATCTGTGGAATTCTCTGCCTCAGAAGGCAGTGGAGGCCAATTCTCTGAATGCGTTCAAGAGAGAGCTGGATAGAGCTCTTAAGGATAGCGGAGTCAGGGGGTATGGGGAGAAGGCAGGAACGGGGTACTGATTGAGAATGATCAGCCATGATCACATTGAATGGCGGTGCTGGCTCAAAGGGCCGAATGGCCTCCTCCTGCACCTATTGTCTATTGTCTATTGTCTACTTGCAGCAGCACAACAGATATGTAACCATGGTGCACTGTAAAACCCACAATAAACAAGAAAAATATATATATATACACACATATATATATTAAATTGTTTTTCTTGTTTATTGTATATATATATATATATATAAAATAAAACAAACATACAATTAAATAAGCATTAATAGCGCAAAAATAATGTTCCTAAGTCTATACAGTTCAGAGCCTATTTGGAAGTTATGGTGTTTAATAGCCTGATGGTTTAATTTAGTTTAGTTTAGCGGTACAGCGTGGAAACAGGCCCTTTTGCCCACCGAGCCCACACCGACCAGCGATCCCCGCACATTAACACTATCCGACACACACTAGGGACAATTTACACTTATACCAAGTATACAAACACAAGCCAATTAACCGACAAACCTGTACGTCTTTGGAGTGTGGGAGGAAACCGAAGATCTCGGAGAGAACGTGCAACCGTGTAAGGAGCAACTCTTCAGCTGCGCCACCGGTTGTCGGGAAGAAGCTTCTCCTGAAGCTGGACAATTACAGTTTTTAGGCTCCTGCACCTTCTTCCCGATGGCGGGGGTGAAATGAGTTCGTGGCCAGGGTGGTGTGGGTCGCTGATGACGCTGGCTGCCTTTTTGAGGCAGCGACTCTTGTAGATCGCTTGGATGGCAGGGAGGTCAGTGCCTGCAACTCCTCTCCTCTCCTGATCTGAAACCCCTTTGTCTCCTTTTCATCTTTGGCCCCTGTCCCACCCATGTGCCAGTCAACCCCCTCCCTCACCTGTATCCAAAAGACATTTGGACAGGTACACGAATAGGATAGGTTTAGAGGGATGTGGGCCAGATGCAGGCAGTTGGGACTGTGTAGATGGGGCATGTTGGTCAGCGTGGGCAAGTTGTGTCGAAGGGCCTGTTTCCGTGCTGTATGGCTCTATGTCTCCACCACACCTATCACTTGCCAGGCTTTGCCCCACCCCTCCCCCCTTCTCGTTTCCAGCTCTCACCCCCCTACTCCATCAGTCTGAAGAAAGGTCCTGACCCGAAATGTCGCCTGTCCACTCCCTGAAAAGATGCTGCCTGATCTGTTGAATTCCTCCAGCACTTTGTGCTCTGCTCAAAACTCTAACACCTGCAGTTCCTTGTGTTTCAATGGGTCTTTATTGGGAAAGTACACAACCATTTCAATGCTGAACGAAAACCCAACGGCAGGATCTTCAACTGTGAAGAGTGTAGACTTCCAGTGACCCTGGTCACTCCCTCTTCTTCCCTCTCCCATCAGGCAAGAGGAACAGAAGTGTGAAAACGTCAACTTCAAGATTCAGGGACAGTTTCTTCCCAGCTATTATCAGGTAACTGAACCATCCTAAGGGCGGCACGGTGGCGCAGCGGTAGAGTTGCTGCCTTACAGCGAATGCAGCGCCGGAGACTCAGGTTCGATCCTGACTACGGGCGCCGTCTGTACGGAGTTTGTACGTTCTCGCCGTGATTTGCGTGGGTTTTCTCCGAGATCTTCGGTTTCCTCCCACACTCCAAAGACGTACAGGTATGTAGGTTAATTGGCTGGGTAAAATGTAAAAATTGTTCCTAGTGTGTGTAGGATAGTGTTAATGTGCGGGGATCGCTGGGCGGCGCGGACTCGGTGGGCCGAAGGGCCTGTTTCCGCGCTGTATCTCTAAATCTAAAAAAAAAATCTAAAAAATCCTCTCACCAACCTGAGAATGGTTCTGACCTCCCATCTACCTCATTGGAGATCTTCGGACTATCTTTAATCGTTCATCAGTGGACTTTATCCTGCACTGAACATTATTCCATTAATCTTGTGGCCGTACACTGTGGACAACTTGATTGCAATCATGTATAGTCTTTTCGCTGACTGGATAGCAAGCAACAAAAAAGCATTTCACTGTACCTCGGCACATGTGGCAATAATAACCTAAACTAAACATTGTTGCTGTGAACTCGCTGCAAGAAGTGTTTCATCAAAACAGTAAACAGTAATGAACTCGTAAAATACGATAAACTTTAAAGCAAAATCTAATGAGTTCCAATTTAAACAAATGAGGAACCTGTCCATAAATATTAATGAACCTTTTTCCGCACAAAGCGATTGTTTAATTTAAACAATTCTCGCTGTGAAAAGTGACGAACACTTGCAAAGATTGGGGGAATGAGGTGGTTAGTGCCGAGAAGTGAGTGCAATGCCTTCCTCGTCATTAGAATGAGTTCTGCATTCAGATGGTGTTTATCATGCAGTTAACGGGTCCATGTGAATTAGCAAGAGTCCCATATCCTATCAGTAGCTGGTACTAGAACTTAGAACGTTGCAAGAACAGGCCCTTCGGCCCACAATGTTTGAGTCGAACTAATACCCTCTGCCTGCGCATGATCAAGTCAAGTTTATTTGTCACATACACATACACGATGTGCAGTGAAATGAAAGTGGCAATGCCTGCGGATTGTGCACAATAAATAATTACAGTTACATATAAATAAAGTTAATAAGTTACTATAGTGTAGACAAAAATGTAGTCTCTGGAGTTATAAAAGTTGACAGTCCTGATGGCCTGTGGGAAGAAGCTCCGTCTCATCCTCTCTGTTTTCACTGCGTGACAGCGGAGGCGTTTGCCTGACCGTAGCATCTGGAACAGTCCGTTACTGGGGTGGCAGGGGTCCCTCATAATCTTGCTTGCTCTGGATCTGCACCTCCTGATGTATAGGTCCTGCAGGGGGGCGAGTGTAGTTCCCATGGTGTGTTCTGCCAAACGCACTACTCTCTGCAGGGCCATCCTGTCCTGGGCAGAGCTGTTCCCAAACCAGACTGTAATGTTGCCGGACAGGATGCTCTCTACAGCCCCAGAGTAGAGGCAATGAAGGATCCCTCCATTCTCTGCGCATCTATGTGCCTATCCAAAAGCCTCTTAAATGCCACTATCGTATCTGCCTCCATCACCACCCATTTTAGTGCATTCCAGGCTCTGACCACCCTCTGTGTAAAAGGTCTTGCCCTGCACAACGTCCCCCGTCTCACCTTCCAGCTACAGTATAGCCTAGTCTTTGACATTTCCACTCTGGAATAATCTTCAATCAGGTCTTCCCCCAGCCCAATGGTACCCCTGTGAAAACAATACAAGTTTGTCTAACTTCTCCTCAAAACCAATGCCCTCCAACCCAGGCGGCATTCTGGTGAACCTCTTCTTCACCCTCTCCAAAGCAGGAGCAGAGAGACAGAGGGGTGTAAACTGAGGGTAGAAGCAACAGGTAGCAAGGTGAAAAGTAAAAGTGGTAGGCAGACAAATCCAGGACAAAAATCAAAAAGGGCCACTTTTCAACATAATTGTATAAGGGGTAAGAGAGTTGTAAAAACAAGCCTGAAGGCTTTGTGTCTCAATGCAAGGAGTATACGTAATAAGGTGGATGAATTAAATGTGGAGATAGTTATTAATGATTATGATATAGTTGGGATTACAGAGACATGGCTCCAGGGTGACCAAGGCTGGGAGCTCAACATCCAGGGATATTCTATATTCAGGCAGGATAGACAGAAAGGAAAAGGAGGTGGGGTAGCGTTACTGGTTAGAGAGGAGATTAAAGCAGTGGAAAGGAAGGACATTAGCTTGGAGGAAGTGGAATCGATATGGGTAGAGCTACGAAACACTAAGGGGCAGAAAACGCTAGTGGGAGTTGTGTACAGGCCACCTAACAGCAGTAGCGGGGTTGGGGATGGCATCAAGCAGGAAATTAGAAATGCATGCACTAAAGGTGCAGCAGTTATAATGGGTGACTTCAATCTACATATAGATTGGGTGAACCAAACTGGCAGGGGTGCTGAGGAAGAGAATTTATTGGAATGTTTGAGAGATGGTTTTCTAAACCAACATGTCGAGGAACCAACGAGAGAACAGGCCATTCTAGACTGGGTATTGAGTAATGAGGAAGGGTTAATTAGCAGTCTTGTTGTGCGAGGCCCCTTGGGCAAGAGTGATCATAATATGGTAGAGTTCTTCATTAGGATGGAGAGCGACAAAGTCGATACAGAAACAAGTGTTCTGAACTTAAAGAAAGGTAACTTTGAGGGTATGAGGCGTGAATTGTCCAAGATAGACTGGCGATTGATGCTGAAAGGGTTGACGGTGGACATGCAATGGAAGGCATTTAAAGGTCGCATGGATGAACTACAACAAGTGTTCATCCCAGATTGGCAAAAGAACAAACCAGGAAAGGTAGTGCATCCGTGGCTAACAAGGGAAATCAAGGATAGTATTAAAACAAAAGATGAAGCATACAGATAAGCCAGAAAAAGTAGCATACCAGAGGACTGGGAGAAATTCAGAGTCCAGCAGAGGAGGACAAAGGGCTTAATTAGGAAAGGGAAAATAGATTATGAGGGAAAACTGGCAAGGAACATAAAAACAGACTGCAAAAGCTTTTATAGATATGTCAAGAGAAAAAGATTAGTTAAGGCAAATGTAGGTCCCTTGCAGTCGGAAACAGGTGAATTGATCATAGGGAACAAGGAGATGGCAGACCAATTGAACAAATACTTTGGTTCTGTCTTCACTAAGGAAGACATAAACCGTCTGCCGGAAATAGCGGGGGACCGGTGGTCTAATGAGATGGAGGAACTGAGGGAAATCCAGGTTAGTCGGGAAGTGGTGTTAGGTAAATTAAATGGATTAAAGGCAGATAAATCCCCAGGGCCAGATAGGCTGCATCCCAGAGTGCTTAAGGAAGTAGCCTCAGAAATAGTGGATGCATTAGTGATAATTTTTCAAAACTCTTTAGATTCTGGAGTAGTTCCTGAGGACTGGAGGGTAGCTAATGTAACCCCACTTTTTAAAAAGGGAGGGAGAGAGAAAACGGGGAATTATAGACCAGTTAGCCTAACATCGGTAGTGGGGAAAATGCTAGAGTCAGTTATTAAAGATGTGATAGCATCACATTTGGAAAGTGGTGAAATCATCGGACAAAGTCAGCATGGATTTACCAAAGGCAAATCATGTCTGACGAATCTTATAGAATTTTTCGAGGATGTAACTAGTAGAGTGGATAAGGGAGAACCAGTCGATGTGTTATATCTGGACTTTCAGGCCTTTGACAAGGTCCCACATAGGAGATTGGTGTACAAACTTAAAGCACACGGTATTGAGGGTTCAGTTTTGAGGTGGATAGAAAATTGGTTGGCGGACAGGAAGCAAAGAGTAGGAATAAACGGGTCCTTTTCGGAATGGCAGGCAGTGACTAGTGGGGTACCGCAAGGCTCAGTGCTGGGACCCCAGTTATTTACAGTGTATATCAATGATTTGGACAAGGGAATTGAATGCAACATCTCTAAGTTTGCGAATGACACGAAGCTGGGTGGCAGTGTTAGCTGCGAGGAGGATGCTAGGAGGCTGCAGAGTGACTTGGATAGATTAGGCGAGTGGGCAAATGCATGGCAGATGCAATATAATGTGGATAAATGTGAGGTTATCCACTTTGGCGGCAAGAACAGGAAAGCAGAGTATTACCTGAATGGTGACCGATTGGGAGAAGGGGAGATGCAACGTGACCTGGGTGTCATGGTGCACCAGTCATTGAAAGCAAGCATGCAGGTGCAGCAGGCAGTGAAGAAAGCGAATGGTATGTTGGCATTCATAGCAAGAGGATTTGAGTTTAGGAGCAGGGAGGTTCTGCTGCAGTTGTACAGGGCCTTGGTGAGACCGCACCTGGAGTATTGTGTGCAGGTTTGGTCTCCTAACCTGAGGAAAGACGTTCTTGCCTTAGAGGGAGTACAGAGAAGGTTCACCAGATTAATCCCTGGGATGGCGGGACTTGCATATGAGGAAAGACTGGATAGACTGGGCTTGTACTCGCTGGAATTTAGAAGACTGAGGGGGGATCTTATAGAAACATATAAAATTCTTAAGGGGTTGGAGAGGCTAGATGCGGGAAGATTGTTCCCGATGTTGGGGGAGTCCAGAACCAGGGGTCACAGTTTAAGGATAAGGGGGAAGTCTTTTAGGACCGAGATGAGAAAAGATTTCTTCATACAGAGAGTGGTGAGTCTGTGGAATTCTCTGCCACAGAAGGTAGTTGAGGCCAGTTCATTGGTTATATTTAAGAGGGAGTTAGATGTGGCCCTTTTTGCTAAAGGGATCAGGGGGTATGGAGAGAAGGCAGGTACAGGCTACTGAGCTGGATGATCAGCCATGATCATATTGAATGGCGGTGCGGGCTCGAAGGGCCGAATGGCCTACTCCTGCACCTATTTTCTATGTTTCTATGTTTCTAAGCCCCCACATCCTTCCCGTAACGGGACGACCAGAACTGCACGCAACACTCCAGATGCGGCACAACCAAAGTCCTATAAAGCAACACCAGGACTTCCTGACTCTTGTACTCCATGCCCCCATCAATGAAGGCAAGCATACGGTACCACTCTTTACCACTCTATCTACTTGTGTTGCCACTTTCAGAGAGCTATGGTCTTGGACTCTGAGATCCCACTGTACATCAATGCTGTTATGGGTCCTGTTATTAACTGCAGGTATTTATTCACAAAATGCTGGAGTAACTCAGCAGGTCAGGCAGCATCTCGGGAGAGAAGGAATGGGTGACGTTTCGGGTCGAGACCCTTCTTCAGACTGTTATTAACTGTATACATTTCATTTTGTGACTGAATATATTTAACTGTATACATTTGAATCCTATATTTGCCCTCCCAACGTGAAACACTTCACGTTTGCCCAGATTAAATGGCATCAGCCATTTCTCCACCAATATCTGTAACTAACCTATATCCTTTGATAGCCTTTTTGTCCAGAGATATGGATTATGTGCAGGCAGATATGTGATGGTCTCGGCATCATGTTCGGCATGGACATTGTGGGTTGAAGGGCCTGTTCCTGTGCTGTACCGTTCTATGTTGACCCTCTGAAGAAGGGTGGCACGGTGGCGCAGCAGTAGACTTGCTGCCTGACACACCAGTCTCCCGGGTTTGATCCCGACACGGATGCTGTCCGTACGGAGTTTGTACGTTCTCCCCATGACCACGTGGGTTTTCTCCGAGATCTTGGGTTTCCTCCCACACTCCAGAGACGTACAAGTTTGTAGGTCAATTTCCTTGGTGTATGTGTAAATTGTCCCTGGTGCGTGTAGAATAGATTTTTTAGATTTTAGATTTAGAGATACAGCGCAGAAACAGGCCCTTCGGCCCACCGGGTCCGCGTCGCCCAGTACACCCACTAGAGACAATTTTTACATTTGCCCAGCCAATTAACCTACAAACCTGTACGTTTTTGGAGTGTGGGAGGAAACCGAAGATCTCGGAGAAAACCCACGCAGATCACGGGGAGAACGTACATACTCCGTACAGACAGCACCCTTAGTCAGGATCGAACCTGAGTCTCCGGCGCTGCATTCGCTGTAAGGCAGCAACTCTACCGCCGCGCCACCGTGCCGCCGTTAGGTTAACATGGGGGGATTGTTGGTCGGTGCGGACTCGGTGGGCCGAAAGGCCTGTTTCCACGCTTTATCTCTTAACTAAATTCACCTAAACTGAGCTTGTCCATCCTTCCATTGGCACAGGTTTGGGCATGTCAGTGGGTGCCAACCTCAGCACTGTCCACAACATGGCGCCGAAACATATGGACAGGGCGCCCATAACAGAGGTACCTGGGTGCACGTAAGTCGCCATTTCTGCCCCAAAATAACCAAAGGAGCACCCAAATCACGGTTGCCACCCATCACAATTCCCTCCCCTGACAAGTCTATTAATTTCCACGCTGTGCGTTCATCCCTTCTCTACACTTCCTTATTTTTCATTTTTTCAGCTTCATTATTTCTGCAGGTGGAGTTCATCGTTTTCCCCACTGGCAGTTCATCACCGTTGACAGCGCAGCCTAATCAATCCATCACTTTTCACAGCACATTTTAGAGTTTCACTGTCAGATTTAAACTTAGTTGCATTTCGTTACGTTCATTGCTTTTACACATGAGAATTGACTGACTTTGCACAGGGTTTTCCGTACAGATCAGCGTTGCATTTTTAACAGTAGGTCTATGTTTCTTTTAACAGTTGAATATCATTGGCCTTTCCGTACTGTGAATTCGGTAAAGCGTGGCATAGAGCACAGAACATAGAATGTAGAACATTAAAACATACAACATGCAACATGAACATACAACGTAGAACATAGAACAGTACAAGGTAGGGACAAAATTCTTCAGAAGAGTCTCGACCCGAAACGTCACCCATTCCTTCTCTCCAGAGATGCTGCCTGCCCCGCTGAGTTACTCCAGCGTTTTGTGTCTACCTTCGATTTAAACCAGCATCTGCAGTTCTGTCCTGCACATGGAACAGTAGAAAGTGTAGAAGGAATAGATCGAGTAGACGCACAGAGTCTCGTGCTCAGAGTAGGGGAATCGAGAACCAGGAGACATAGGTTTAAGGTGAAGGGAGAAAAGTTTTATTGGAATCTAAGGGGTAATTCTTTCAAACGAAGGGTGTTGGGGGTAGGGAACAAGCTGCCGGATGAGGTAGTTGAGGCCGGGACTATCGCAACATTAAGAAGGAACTGAAGGATATGACAGGTTTGGAGAGATATGGACCAAATGCAGGCAAGTGGGACTAGTGTAGATGGGACAAGTTGGTCGATGTGGGGATGTTGGTCCTGTTTCCACACTGTATGACTCTATGACTCCATGATTCTAATTGCAGATGCTGTCTTATACCGTCAGAGGTTGATTTTGACGTAAAACGTAATCGTATTTTTCAATGAAACTTCATATCAATTAACCTTATTTACTACATTACCTCATTACGAGTAGCAGTGAAGCACTGACTTTTTAGAGAGAGTTGATGATTACATTATGAAGGGACACAAAGACCTGGAGTAACTCAGAGGGTCAGGCAGCATCTGTGGAGAACATGCATAGGTGACATTTCAGGTCAGGACCCTTTGTCGGACTGATTGAGAAATCTGAAGAAGTTTGAAGAAGGATCTCGATCCGAAATGTCACCTATGCCTAGTCTGCAGAGAGGTTGCCTGACCCGGCGAGTTTAGTTTCGTTTAGTTTAGGGACACAGTGTGGAAACAGGTGCTTTGGACCACCGAGTTCACAGCAATCAACCGTACACTAGCACTATCCCACACACGAGGGACAATTTGCAATTTTTAAAAAAGCCAATCAACCTACAAACCTGTACTACTTTGGAGTGTGGGAGAAAACCCAGAGCACCCGGAGAAAGCCCACACGGTCACGGGGAGAATGTACAAACTCCACATAGACAGCATCCTTGGTCAGGATCGAACCCATGTCTCTGACGCTGTAAGGCAGTTACTCCAGCACTTTGTGTGTAAACCAGCATCTGTAGTTCCTTGTTTCTACATTATGTAGGGACATCAGCTTTCACAGTTTAGCATGGTTAAAATCATTCTTTACAATGAGTTGGAGAGTTGAGTTCCAGTAAATGCTAATCCCTTTTGACTATGACAGCTCTTCATTTTTCAGTGTCAAGATTCATCACATTTGCTTTTAATGTTCATCAAATTGTTCGGCAGAAGTTCATAATTTTCCACAGCATCGCTCATTGCATATTAATGTTAAAGTTCATCATTTTCTTTTGTGGCAAGATTCCATCAGTTTTTGCTGTTAATTTTTAAAGTATTTTCAAGAGCTCAAATCATACCTTTTTACATGGAGAATTTGTTCTCCTTGCGCTTTGCAATTTTATCCTATAACACAGCCAGGGTTCTGTTGGAGATTATTCAGCAGTTATCATTTTAATTGGCAGGAAGTAGCTGCCATATAATTCAAAACAAGGACTAGTCTTCAGAATATTTGTACATTGCAGATACGATACGATACAATACGATACGATAGGACTTTATTTATGAGAAGATAACTGCAGATTCTGGTACAAATCGAAGGTATTTATTCACAAAATGCTGGAGTAACTCAGCAGGTCAGGCAGCATCTCGGGAGAGAAGGAATGGGTGACGTTTCGGGTCGAGACCCTTCTTCAGACTGATCAGGAACTTTAAGGTGAGAGGGGCAAACATTTAAGGGAGATGTACGTGGCAAATTTGTTACACAGAGGGTGGTGGGTGCCTGGAACACACCGCCGGGGGTGGTGGTGGAGGCAGATACGATAGTGGCTTTTAAGTGGCTTTTAGATAGGCACCTGGATATGCAGGGAACGGAGGGATATGGACCACATATGGATATGGATCAGCCAATCTTCCCTGTCCCGCCTGCAACTGGTCCAAAATGCCGCAGCGAGACTCCTGACGGGTACCCGTAAAAGGGACCACATCACCCCGATTCTGGCCTCTCTCCACTGGCTCCCTGTACGGTACAGAATCAACTTCAAGCTCCTCCTATTCACGTATAAAGCCCTAAATGGACACTCCCCCCCCCACATCAAAAATCTTCTAACCCCCCTCTCTAACTCCAGGTCCCTCAGGTCGGCCGACTTGGGGCTACTCACTATCCTGCGGTCTAGGCTTAAGCTCAGGGGTGACCGCGCTTTTGCGGTTGCAGCTCCTAGACTGTGGAACAGCATCCCTCTCCCCATCAGAACTGCCCCCTCCATCGACTCCTTTAAGTCCAGGCTCAAAACCTATTTCTACTCCCTAGCATTTGAGGCTCATTGAGGAGGCGCTGTGAACTGTTTGCGTGCCACTGTATGTTTCTTTTTTTTTCCCATTGGAACCTAATCAGATGTACAGCACTTTGGTCAACGTGGGTTGTTTTTAAATGTGCTATACAAATAAAATTGTCTTGACGACTTGACTTGACATGCAGGCAGATAAGGAGTGGTCTTGGCATTATGTTCGGCACAGACATTGTGGGCCAAACGGCCTGTTCCTGTACTGTGAATCAAGCAAATATAAGACAATGGGTGAACGTTAGTTGCCCTAGATTAATCTAGAAATCTTCTCCTTAAATTATTTCACACCATTGTGATAGAGATGTGGGAAGCTTCCAGACTAGAACATAGAACAGTCCAGCACAGGAATTGTTGTAATATATAAGACAAGGGGGATGTTGTGATATTGCTGGGACTACTTTGTGTATCCAAGAACTACTTTGTATGGCTGTGTATATAAGTGATGGGTGTGATTAGGCGGTCACTCTGGATCCAGGCGGCCTTGGAATAAACAGCCTGGAGTTAAGCTCCACCATGATAACATCTTAAACATGTGTACTCGTGGTCCTTCCAGAGTCACAACAAAGGTACAACAAGTACCGGACCACGAAGTACAACATGGTGGCAGCGGCTTGGTGTTTCGCCTAGGGAGGGAATGAAGCATGCCCGAGCAGAAAAGGTTAAAAAGAAGAAAAAAAAAGAAGAAAAAAAAAGCCCTGAAGGGAAACAAAACAAAAGAAAAGTTTCCAGCTCGGTACGGACGTTTGGAGTGCATCCCGACAGAGCCAATATATGTAGGTATACTTACCTGCGCAGTAGTCAGCGGCGAGCTGCCGACGTGACGCTGCAAGCTGCTGAGGGCGGTGTGTGAAGGCCCACATCGCGCCCCAGCACCTGTGCAGGCCCGAGATTGGGAGCCTGCGACTGCTTCGCGGGGGAGAGACCGGAGGCGACCGGGAGACCCGACACCCACGGAGGTGTGCGGTGACCGGGGAAGACCGACACCCACGGAGGTGTGCGGCGACCGGGAGACCCGACATCCACGGAGGTGTGCGGTGACCGGGAAAGACCGGGAGACCCGACACACACGGAGATGTGCGGTGACCGGGGAAGACCGACACCCATGGAGGTGTGCGGCAACCAGGGAAGACCGGGAGACCCGACACACACAGAGATGTGCGGTGACCGGGGAAGACCGACACCCACGGAGGTGTGCGGCGACCGGGAGAGCCCCGGAGGAGACCGACACCCACGGAGGTGTGCGGCGACCGGGAGACCCGACACCCACGGAGGTGTGCGGCGACCGAGAGACCCGACACCCACGGAGGTGTGCGGTGACCGGAAAGACCGGGAGACCCGACACCCACGGAGGTGTGCGGTGACCGGAAAGACCGGGAGACCCGACACCCACGGAGGTGTGCGGTGACCGGAGGAGACCGACACCCACGGAGGTGTGCGGCGACCGAGAGACCCGACACCCACGGAGGTGTGCGGTGACCGGAAAGACCGGGAGACCCGACACCCACGGAGGTGTGCGGTGACCGGAAAGACCGGGAGACCCGACACCCACGGAGGTGTGCGGTGACCGGGGAAGACCGACACCCACGGAGGTGTGCGGCGACCGGGAGACCCGACACCCACGGAGGTGTGCGGTGACCGGAAAGACCGGGAGACCCGACACCCACGGAGGTGTGCGGTGACCGGAAAGACCGGGAGACCCGACACCCACGGAGGTGTGCGGTGACCGGGGAAGACCGACACCCACGGAGGTGTGCGGCGACCGGTAAGACCGAAACCCACGGAGGTTTGCGGCGACCGGGGGAGGCTGACACCCACGGAGGTGTGCGGCGACCGGGAGAGCCCCGGAGGAGACCGACACCCACGGAGGTGTGCGGCGACCGGAGGGGGTCGGCGACCGGGGGGACCGACCACCCGCGGAGGTGCGGCGGCCGGTAAGGCCGAGGCACTAAATACTCACCCAGGCGCGTCGACCGTAGAGTCGGGACGGCCCTGGGCCCGAGGCAGCGGCAGCGCGTTGGAATTGCGCGGCAGCTGCCGGGAGCACCTGTGGGCAGAGCCGGGGAGCACCTGTGGGCGGGGCCAGCGGCAGCGCGTTCGAAAAGTTGAGCGACAGCTGCCGGGGAGCACCTGTGGGCGGGGCCAGAGCGCACTGCAGCGGAGGCGCGATCGCACCGCGATTACAGCAGTGCCAGCCCAGCAGTGCCAGCCCAGCAGTATCAACCCAGCAGTGGGAGCCCAGCAGTGCCAACGCAGCAGTGCCAGCCCAGCAGTGGGAGCCCAGCAGTGCCAGCCCAGCAGTGGGAGCCCAGCAGTGCCAGCCCAGCAGTGCCAACCCAGCAGTGGGAGCCCAGCAGTGCCAGCCCAGCAGTGGGAGCCCAGCAGTGCCAGCCCAGCAGTGGGAGGCCAGCAGTGGCAGGCAAATCATGGTGGTGGAGCATCTAGAGCCTACACTACGTTTGATCTACACAGCACGTCTTCTTGAGGGGAAGATATGGAACAAAATGAATATTTTGTATTAATGACCTGTGTAGTGATCTGTGTAATGAAAGCTTAATGTATTATATTTGATGCTTTTGTATAAATGTATATATCTGTGGAGTGACCACCCGGAGATGAGTGACCACCCGGAGATGAGTGACCACACAGAGATGAGTGACCACCCGGAGATGAGTGACCACACGGAGATGAGTGACCACCCGGAGATGAGTGACCACACGGAGATGAGTGACCACCCGGAGATGAGTGAAATTCCGCAGAGGAGTGACCACCATGATGGCGAAAAAAAAGCAATTGTGTTTAATTGTGTTTAGTTGTGTTATTGGTTTTGTTTGCAAAAAGCAATGGTGTTTTGGTTTTGTTTGTTAAATATATTTTAGCCCTCGAATGGTAAAGAAAACAATTTTATATAAGACAAGGGGGATGTTGTAATATATAAGACAAGGGGGATGTTGTGATATTGCTGGGACTACTTTGTGTATCCAAGAACTACTTTGTATGGCTGTGTATATAAGTGATGGGTGTGATTAGGCGGTCACTCTGGATGCAGGTGGCCACGGAATAAACAGCCTGGAGTTGAGCTCCAGCAATGTAACCTTTTATACACGTGTACTTGTGGTCCTTCCAGAGTCACTAAAGGTACAACAGGTACCGGACCACGAAGTACAACAGGAATGTCCATGCCAAACATGATGCTGTTAAACTATCTCCTCAGCCAGCACTTGATCCATCTCCACACTTTACACACTCAGCGTGTATCCTCGCACACTCAGAGTTTGTGCCTTTACACACTCAGAGCTTGTAACATCTCATACTGAGATAGGGTAGACAGTCAGAACCATTTTTAACTGGGTGGAATTGTCCGACACCAGAGGGCATGGCTTTAAGACGAGAGAGGGAACGTGCGGGGCAAGTTTTTGAAACAGAGAATGGCGGGAGCCTGAAAGGTACTGCCAGGGCCGATGGTGGAGGCAGAAACAATAGTGATTTTTAAGAGGCTTTTATATAGACACATGGAAGTGCGGGGAATGGAGGGATATGGATCACCTGCAGGCTGAGGAGACCATGTTGGGCATGGACATCATGGGCCAAAGTGCCAGTGCCTGTGCTATGCTGTTCCATTTTCTATGTTCTATTGAAAGGTTGACTATTTTTATTTTTACTGTGAGCTCATCCGTTTGTGAATTCACCACGTTTTATACAGAGTTTGCCCAACTTCCCACCGAGAGTTCAGTTCAGATCAGTTTAGTTTATTGTCAAGTGTACCGAGGTACAGTGAAAAGCTTTTGTTGCGTGGCATCCAGTCAACAGAAAGACAATACATGATTACAATCCAGCCATTTACAGTGTACAGATACCTACGTTTAGTGATTATAGTTAAAGTAAGAAATGTTGCTGTGGGATCCTGCGTCACACTGCCAGTTTGTTCTTTTCTCAACTGACTTCACTTCCCACTTTAGACCGAGAGTACACCGGTTTTTATACAGTGTACGGTTTCACACTGATGGTAGACACAAATTGATAGAGTAACTCAGCGCGACATGCAGCATCTCTGAAGAAGGGTCTCGACCCGAAAGGTCACCCATTCTTTCTCTCCAGAGATGCTGCCTGTCCCGCTGAGTTACTCCAGCATTTTGTGTCTATCTTCTATTTAAACCATCATCTGCAGTTCTTTCCTCCACATTTTCACACTGATGGTTTGACGGTGCTACGCACTGTAAGCTGTGACTGTGTTAACTCAAATCCCCCTTGGCTTTGCACACAATAACTTAGTGTTTCACTTAATAGTGCTTCACTTTTCACAGTGAACTGTTTTGTTCCTTTACACACCAAGGCTTTGTGCATTTTTTAAATGGGGAGTTTGTCCTTTTTATACATTGATTGTTCATCAGTTTCCACACTAACAGTTCATTGCTTTTCACATTTGGTCTTTGGAAGCTCATTTCGACTTATCAGTTTACCCTTTACTCTGGAGTTTTATTCTTTACTCTGGGAGTTCGTCTAAGCTCTGAATGTTCATCCAATTTCACACTGCAAATTCATCTTTTCTCAAGTTGTGTTTATGCATTGAAAGTAAGGCTTCATTGACGCAGTCCGCCAAGGCCTGCTGGATCTCCCGCTTGCTAACCATTTTAACTCCCCTTCCCATTCCCACACTGACCTTTCTGTCCTGGGCCTCCTCCATTGCCAGAGTGAGGCCGCACACAAACTGGAGGAACAGCACCTCGTATTCCACTTGGGCAGCTTACAACACAATGATATGAATATTGATTTCTCCAATTTTACCCACAAACTAACCCACAAATAAATAAATAAACAAACAAACAAACAAACAAACAAACAAACAAACATATCTATCTATCTATCTATCTATCTATCTATCTATCTATCTATCTATCTATCTATCTATCTATCTATCTATCTATCTATCTATCTATCTATCTATCTATCTATCTATCTATCTATCTATCCCTGCCTACCTACCTACCTTACCTACCTACCTACCTACTCTTCCTTGTGCCCCATCTGTATTGGCTCCCATTTCTCCGCTACCAACTCCCGACCGTCCCCTTCCACCTACATTCCCTCCTCTAGCTTCACAATTCGCAATCTTTGAATCCTTTTGTCTCACACTTTCTGTCTTTTCATCTCTAGCCTTTGTCCAACCAATACGATATGATACGATACGATAGAACTTTATTTATCCCAGGAGGGAAATTGATCTGCCAACGGTCATAAAACACAAAAACACAAAATACATGAAACATGAAATTAACGTGACGAGTGGAAAGTATTGGGGATGTGCAAAGATTGGGGGGGGGGGTGAGGGGAGTCAGTCTCAGCCTCAGTCTACCCCATGACAGAAGGGAGAGGACTTGCACAGTTTGATAGCGGCAGGGAAGAAGGATCTCCTGTGGCGTTCTGTCCTGCATCTTGGTGGAACCAGTCTGTTGCTGAAGGTGCTCCTCAGGTTGACCAGTGTGTCAAGGAGCGGGTGAGTTGCATTGTCCGAGATACTCCACAGTTTGAGAAGCATCCTCCCCTGCAAGACCACCTCCCATGATTCCAACTCTGCCCCCAGGATGGAGTCAGCCTTCCTGATGAGTTTCTTAATTCTACTGGCGTCTGCAGCCTTTGCCCTGCTGCCCCAGCACACAATAGACAATAGGTGCATGAGGAGGCCATTCGGCCCTTCGAGCCAGCACCGCCATTCAATGTGATCATGGCTGATCATTCTCAATCAGTACCCCGTTCCTGCCTTCTCCCCATGCCCCCTGACTCCGCCATCCTTAAGAGCTCTATCTAGCTCTCTCTTGAATGCATTCAGAGAATTGGCCTCCACTGCCTTCTGAGGCAGTGAAGACGATGGCACTGGCCATCCCTTCTTGATTTTAGGCACCGCTGTAAGATCAGCCCTCAGCTTCCTGCGCTCCAAGGAATAAAGCCCTCGCCTAATTACACAGACTTTCCCCTTCCAGTTTGTCTTTGAGAGTTGAGCCCATTTCACACTCAGAGGTGATTTCACTTTTCAGAAAGAGAGTTTGTCCTTTCCCAAAGGGAGTGCTATTTCCTCTTCCACTTGAGGCGTGGAGTTTGTTAGCGGAGTGATTAAGTTAGTGGACTAGTCTCATCTCAGCGCTGGAGACATGCGTTCAGGTCACGTCTTGGCTGCGGGGAAATATAATTTCAAGAAATTAATTTGAAATGGTATAAAATAAGTCATCTCAATTATGGTGACCTTGAAAGGAGCAGAGTGTTCACTGGTGTCCTTCAGGAAGGCAATTTGCCAAACGTACTCAACCCCTGCTATGCGTATCTCAACAGTCAATACTCAACAGTCAATAGTCAACAGGTCACACCCTCAGTAGAGGTCATAGCCTCTGAATCAAAGGACTATGGCGGCTCCTAGGGATCAGGCCACTACCTGGGTCGAACCCCTTGATGGACAAGTGGATGGACAGGTCTGGAATGGCCCTAGGCTACGGGGTTACCCTGGAGGGGGTTTTGGACAGTCCTTTGTTTGTCTCGTGGCGTGCGAAGGGAGCAGTCATTATTAAACAGCCTTATTTCACATCCACACTGCAGCAGGACGTTCTTTTAGGAAGGAGATGAGGGGGAATTTCTTCAGACCGAAGGGTGGTGAATCTGCAGAATTCTTTGCCACAGAAGGCTGAGGAGGCAAAGTCAGTGGATATAATTAAGGCCGAGATAGATAGTACGGGTGTCAGAGGTTACGGGGAGAAGGCAGGAGAATGGGGTTAGGAGGGAGAGATAGATCAGCCATGATTGAATGGCGGAGTAGACTTGATGGGCCGAATGGCCTAATTCTACTCCAATCACATGATCTTTGGAAAAGTAATTCGTTGTCACATGTGGCTAGATACAGTGAAATGTTTTGCTTTGTATCCAATCCAGTAAAATCATATTGTACCTCAGCACAACCATACATAAGTACAAGGGTGTTTAGTTTAGTTTAGTTTAGAGATACTGCAGGGAAACAGGCCTTTCGGCCCATCGAGTCCACGTCAAGCATCGATCTCCTGTTCACACCAGTTCTACGTTATCCCACTTTTTCATTGACTCATGATCTATGAGGGGGAATTTTTTTTTTATACAAGCCCATTAACCTAAAAAATCTGTACATCTTTGGGATGTGGGAGGAAACCGGAGCACCCGGAGGAAACCCACGCGGTTACAGGGAAAACATGCAAACACCACACAGAGAGCATCCGAGGTCAGGATTGACCTGGCACTGAGAGGTAGTGGCTCTACCAGCTGTGCCACTGTGCTGTCTGATATAAACAATTTATTCTGCGGCAGTACACAAAGAGAAGGGCCGCCATCTTCTTCTTTCAAATTTCAAATTCTTAAATATATCTAGTCTTACCTCGGCCATAAAGGCCCGTTGCCCTGGCGACGGCAATGGGTGGGAGTTACAGGGTTGGGCCTGGCCTGGCGATGGTGTCGGTGCCTCCACCGCTGCTTCGCCGCTCCGTGCCGCTGCAGGCCGCGTCCGATCCGCGCGCTTTGTGGGGCCTCCAGCGGCGCCTGATCCACGCGGCCCCCTCCCGGCTGCTGCAGGGCCTCCAGCGGCCCACTCCTCTCCACTCTGCCCACACCTCCACCCACGGACCCACCGACCCCTCGCCCCCCTGCGGCCATCGCTCAGCCTCCATGACCTGCGGTGGGCGTCGACCCAAGCTAACCACGGAAACCCCCAGAGCGCCACCTAGGGCACGGGAGGTGAGCCCACAGCCCGCTCACCAGCGCCAACTCAAGTTTAGTATTAACGATCCATACTTTTCGCACTGAGAATCCGTCTCACGTACCAGGAGTTTTCGCCTGCATCTTAGGTACCAATCACTTGTTAGTTTTAGTTTTAGAGATACAGCACAGAAACAGGCCCTTTGCCTCGTGACATCGAGTCTACGCCAACTATCGATCAGCCGTTCACACTAGTTCTATGTTATCCCACTTTCTCATCCACTCCCGACATATTAAGGGCAATTTACAGAGGGCCAATTGACCCACAAACCCACACGTGTTTGGATGTGGGAGCAAACCGGAGCACCCGGAGGAAACCCACACAGTCACAGGGAGAACGTGCAAACTCCACACAGACAGCACCCAAGGCTGGGATCGAACCCGAGTCTCTGGTGCTGTCAGACAGAGAAGTGACCCACACTCATTTTCATATTCATTTATTGTATCACGCCTCCATTAAATGAACATCCTTTATTCACGATATTTGCCATTACTTCTAATACATTTCTACCTGCCTTTATGCTCATTGTCATGAGTCATATTCATTCAGCACGGAAGCAGGCTCTTCGGCCCAACCTGTCCGTGCTCACCAGTAGTCCCCATCTACACTCGTCCCATTTGGCCGCATTTGGCTCATATCCCCTTAAACCTTTCCTATCATGTACCTGTCCAATGTTGATCATCAATGCTAATTCTTTTCCAATTTGAGAATTCATTTCTTTAAACTGAGTGGCTGATTAATTTTCATTGCGCAAACTCATCACATTTCGGAGATGAATTTCGATGCCAATCATTTAGATTAATAACTTCTAATGAACACTTTTACAGATTTGATTAACTTTTTACAATGTTGTTTATTTTTCACTGTGAGAATCTAATTGCTTTTAGTATTTTAGCTGCTCTTTGTGCCTTGCTTTCGACACTTAAAACATTTTTTTTTAATTATTACAGTTTGTTCGATTTTACAGTCACTATCTCTCACTTGTTTAAGTAAGGATTAATACAACTTAAGGTGCTATTTTTCAGAATAGTTGGATTTTTATGTTACAGAATGCCACCAATCACCATTAAATATCTGCCAAAACTAAGTAACGTGAGCCAATTGGTCTGTCCTTTCCTTGTCGATTCTGAGAATTGTTCTCTCAAGTACTTATCCAATTGCCAGTCTTGAAGCCACTGCTTAATCCTGAATAAAAGTGTTTTTTGCTTTCGTGTTTCAAGTAAATCATTCTTCATGTGAGTGCTTACCATTCAAGAGTCAAGAGTATTTAATTGTCATACAGTATGTCCTGACAAAGGAACAATGAGATTCTTACTTGCAGCAACACAACAGGCCTGCAAACACACTACACACAGATAAGGACGGCACAGTGGCGCAGCGGGTAGAGCCGCTGCCTCACAGTGCCAGAGACCCGGGTTCGATCCTGACCTCCGGTGCTGTCGGAGTGGAGTTTGCACGTTCTCCCTGTGACCATGTGGGTTTCCTCCGGGTGCTCCGGTTTCCTCCCACATCCCAAAGACGAGCGGGTTTGTGGGTTAATTTGGCCCTCTGTAAATCGCCTCTAGTGTGTCGGGAGGAGATGAGAAAGTGGGAATAACATAGAACTAGTGTGAATGGGTGATCGATGTTTGGCGTGGACTCGACGAGCCGAAGGGCCTGTTACCATGCTGCATCTTTCATGAAAATTATATATTAGAGTCATAAAGTCATAGAGTGATACAGCATGGAAACAGGCCCTTCGGCCCAATTTGCCCACACTGGCCAACATGTCCCAGCTACACTAATCCCACTTGCCCGCTTTGGCCCATATCGCTCCAAACTTGTCCTATCCATGTACCTGTCTAATAGTTTCTTAAACGTTAGGAAAGACCCTGCTTCAACTACCTCCTCTGACAGCTCGTTCCATACCCCTACCACCGTTTGTGTAAAAAAGTCACCCTTAAGATTCCTATTAAATCATTTCCCCTTCTCCTTAAACCTATGTACTCTGGTCCTCAATTCACCTACTCTGGGCAAGAGACTCTGTGCATCTACCCATTCTATTCCTCTCATGATTTTATCCACCTCTATAAGATCACCCCTCATCCTCCTGCGTTCCAAGGAATAGAGTCCCAACCTACTCAACCTCTGCTTGTAGCTGAGACCCTCCTCTAGTCCTGCCACCCCAGTAACGGACTGTTCCAGATGCTACGATCAGGCAAACGCCTCCGCTGTCACGCTGCGAAAACGGAGAGGATGAGATGGAGCTTCTTCCCACAGGCCATCAGGACTGTCAACTTTTATAACCCCAGAGACTAAATTTTTGTCGACACTAATAGTAACTTATTAACTTTATTTATATGCTGTAGCTGTAATTCTTTTTTGTGCACAACCCGCAGGCATTGTCACTTTCATTTCACTGCACATCGTGTATGTGTATGTGACAAATAAATTTGACTTGACTTGACTTGGCAACATCCTCGTAAATCACCCCTGTACCATTTCCAGCTTGACAACATCTTTCCTATAACATGGTGGCCAGAACTGAACATAATACTCTGAATGCGGCCTCACCAACGTCTTATACAACTGCAACATGACCTCCCAACTTCTATCATCAATTCTATACTCAATTATCAATATTTTAAACGGAAATTTAATAACATAATAACTGCAATACCAGTGCAAAACTCCCCCTAAATTCCTTAGTGCGTAGTTTATCGTTGAGTTTGGTATTGACTAGTGTTCAAGATGCTGATGCTTGTGGGGAAGAAGCTGTTCTTGAAGCTGAAGATCACAGTTTTCGGACTCCCAAACCTTCTTCCCTGTGGCTCGAGTGAAATGAGAGTTGTGGCCAAGGTGGTGTGGGTCTCTGGTGATACTATTTAAAAACGTTATGATACTTTTACTAGTTTACTAGTCATTGTTTTTCGTGAGTTAAAATCAATATATATCTTCACGTATTTATTCACTGTGTTTCAACAATTGTAGTCAAGCACTTGTTTCTATGAATGTTTATTGTGAGTGTTGTTAATTTATCGCAGTGACATTTTAAGACATTACTCCATTAATTTTATTAAATTGTATGACATTTTACGACGTTACACAGTAACATTCAGCACTTGTTACAATTTGAGGTTGATTTATGGATAATTGATATTTATTATAATTGATTGATGTATTGATTGACTGAAAGATACAGCATGGAAACCTTCGGCCCACTGAGTCCACGCCGACCATGGTTCACCGTTCACACTGGTTTTAGGTTAGCCCACCTTCTCATCCACTCCCTACGCACCAGGGATGATTTATAGAGGGCCAATTAACCCACGAACCTGCACGTCTTTGGGATGTGGGAGGAAGCCGAAGCACCGGAAGAAACCCACGCAGTCACAGGGAGAACGTGCAAACTCCACACAGACAGCACCCGAGGTCAGGGTCAGTGCCGGGTCTCTGGTTCTGTGAGGCAGCTGCACCACCGGCTGCGATGCTGTTCCGCCCACCATCATTTGTTGCAGTAAATGTTTACAGTGATTGTCCATTATTAATTGTGGGGGCATTTTATGATGTTACACGGTGGGATCGGCACTTTTTTTTACAGTTTACAAACATATAGTAATTTTTAGATGATAATCTCATTAATATTTGCGGGAGCGATTTTTCATCTCAACGGCACATTTAATCCCTTTGAGAGTTGAAGTTAATCACTTTTTCCATTTAAGGCTAAACACTTCCTACAGTTAAAGCAAATCACATTTCACACACTTGTACGTTGAGAATCCCTCAGTTTTCAAAATGTTGACCACTTTTCACTGGGAATTTATTACTGCTGCAGTTAAATTGTCATCTTTTACACTAATCTCGTGTCGCACTTGGTTAATAACATCCAGTGGCTCAAGTTAATCAATTGCTTTAGTCAGTACTTAGTGCTTTTGACAATGATTTTTTTGTGGATTGTATTGGTTTGTTACAATTAATATTTGGATTGCTTCACATATTTTAGATAAGATTTCGTTGGTTTGGCAGTGAAAATTCATTTATTTTTCACTGGGCGAATTCATTATCTTTTACAAGCTGATTTAATTGGTTATAAGTCCTGAGATCTTCATAACTCGCACGGACATCTCATCTTTTTTAACAAGGAAATATTATTGCTTCTTCGAGCCAGTTTGAGTAGACTAAACAACCTGCAGCTTTTATAACAATGAATGTAATTAGAACATAGAACAGCATAGGAATAGGCCCTTTGGCCCACGATGTCTGTGCCGAACATGATGCCAAGATAAACTAATATTCTCTGCCTGCACATGATCCATATACCTCCATTCCCTGCATATCCATGTGCCTATCTTAAAGCCTTCTAAACGCCACTATCATATCCACCTCCAACATTAGCCCTGGCAGTGTGTTGTAGGCCCCCACCACTCTCTGTATAAAAAAATCTTGCCCTGCATATCTATATACTAAAACTCTCGTTTGTTTGTTTGTTTGTTCCTGAACTACAGCCAAAACGGTACACGATAGCGCGACAATTTTAATCCCACCTTACTTACCATCGTCCCTTTGGTGCTAATGGAAGAAGTTTCATTGAAATCGGTGTTATATTTTTACAGTTATTCACATTTTAAAGTTTAAATCTATCTCCTAGGGAGGGAGGGGGATGGGGGGAGGAGGAATAAGGGGGGTTGAGGGGGATGGAGTGGGGGGGGAGGAGAAGGAGAGGAGGGGAAGGGGAGGAGAAGGGGAGGTGAGGTGGAGGGAAGGGGGGAGGGGAGGGAGGGGAGGCAGGGGGGGGGGAGGGGAGGGAAGGGGGTGGGGGAGGGGGGAGAGGAGAGGGGGAAGGGGGGAGGAGAGGGTGCTGCACCAATGCAGGAGAGGTTTGGGCCCAACGGGTCCACTTGGTCTAGTCTCCTTTAAACATTGCCCTTCTCACCTTAAAGTTATGCCCTCTCGTGTTTGATATTCCCATCCTGGGGAAAAAAGGTTCTGACTGTCAACCGTCTCTATGCCTCTCATAATTTTACACTTCTCTCAGGTCTCCACTCAACCTTCATCGTTCCAGAGAAAACAGTCCAAATTGGTCCAAAATCTCCTTATATCTACCACCCTCTAATCCAGATGGCAAAATAAAGTGCTTGTAACAGTTAAATGGAAAGGTACACATCACTTCTTTTCACAGTAAGAGCTTACCACATTTCACGAGAAGATATCACTATTATACTTTCATAGACTGTTGCACTGTTTATGTAGACACACTTTTGTTAAAGCTAACCAGTTTGTGCTTTTAAAGTAAAAGTTTTTATTCTGTTGACTGAGAGAATTTCAATGGTTCGATGGTTCGGTGGTTCCTTTACTATCACACTGCCAAGGTACAGTGAAATTTGTTTTTATTTGGATAGTGATCAGGAGATGATTTCCATACCTAAACACAATACGTACATATTACATAGAAACATCCCACTGAGTCTATATGTAAGTGGTCACGTATCGGCACCAGGTTTCCTCACCTGTTTAAGTTCACTACTCTTCACCAGTTTCATTGTTTTTACAGGGAGAATTATCACATGCGGCTTTGGTTTTTACAGTAAGAACTCATCACATTTCACAGTTAAACCTAATCACATCTTATAGTTTAATTTAATCATTCTGTAGGTTATGAGTTCAACTGATTTGACAGTTAAAATAAATCACTTTTTATGATAAAAGTTAATTATTTTCACAATGTGTGGGCGATTTATCGCTTTTAACTTTCACAGCATCTCATTTTACCAACACTTTTCACAGAAAATGTCATCACTTTTTGTTGGTGAAAATTCTTTGATTCTTACTTCCAGATTTCATCAGTTTTGACAGCAAGAGGGAAACCCATTGTCTTTCAAGAGGAAGTCTATTTGTGTTGTGTGAGAGTCCAACATTTTTTATACTGACATATATTTCTCTGGGTCTATCACTGTCTGCTTATACGTCGAACGAGAGCTCATACATCTTACAGTGTGAATTCATTCCTTTCTACTGAGAAGGTTTATTGTTCTTTGTCAATATGTATAATTATTTTTAGTGCAAGGATAGGGTGAATTCAAATAGACTTTTACCTGGGGTAGGGGAAATCAAGAACCAGAGGACACAGGTTTCAGGTGAGAGGGGAATGATTTAATGGGAACCTGGGGGGCAACTTTCCCACTCAGAAAATGGTGGGTGTATGGAACCAGCTGCCAGAGGAGGTAGTTGGGGCAGGTACCACAACAACATTTAAAATACATGGATAGGAAAGGTTTGGAGGGATATGGGCCAAACGCGGGTATATGGGACTAGCCTAGTTGGTACATCTTGGGCAGCATGAGCAAGTTGGATTGAAAGGCCAACTCTTCCAGGTGTACGAGATCATCAATGTGATCACATTGTGAACTCATTAAGTTTTAATATTAGAGTGCAGAAGCAAGGAACTGCAGATGCTAGTTTACAATAAAAAAAATACAGGGTGCTGGGAGCAACTCAGTGAGGGAGCTGTAGGGAGAGGTAGCGCAGGCTAGGATTTTATTCCTTCGGCACAGGGAACCAAGGGATAATCTCTTTGAGGTGTATAAAATCATGAGCAAAATGAATGTAGTGAATGCACAAAGACTTTTACGCAAAGTAGGGGAATCGAGAATTAGAAGGTACGGGTTTAAGGTACAGGGGACAAATTCTTCACAAAGCGGGTAGTGGGTATATGGAACCCAGAGGAAGTAGTTGAGGTGGGTACTATAACAACATTTATAAAATATTGAGCCAGGTACATGGATAGGAACAGTTTAAAGGGATATTAAGGGATATTTAAATGCGGGCAAATGGGACTAGCTTAGATGGGATATCTTGGTCTGCAAGGCCAAATTGGGCCCAAGGGCCCTTTTTCGTGCTGTACGACTCTAGGACTCTACAAATGAATCCATGTAGCTAAACAAAATAAAACAATTGAAAAGCTAGATTTTATATTTGATAGTAATGGAGACAAGGACCTTGCTTAGAATACAGTATGTCGAGACTTGCCATGTGGAGACACTTTCAGCTAATTATTAATATGTAAAGTGGAAGTTTAGTTTAAAGATACAGCACGGAAACAGGCCCTTCGGCCTACCGAGTCCAAACTGGCCAGCAATCACCCCATACGATAACACCATCCTACACACACTCGGGACAATTTATACCAAAGCCAATTAACCTACAAACCTGTACGTCTTTGGAATGTGGGAGGAAACCGGAGCACCTGGAGAAAACCCACGCGGTCACAGGGAGAACGTACAAACTCCATACATACAGTACCCGTAGTCAGGATCGAACCCGTAGTCAGGATCATCCCTAAAAACAAAGACGTTTTTTTGTTTGAGAAACAAAGTTGCCTTAACTTTGCTTTCTATAACGAAAAGTAAAAGATAATTTCTAAATTGATCGGCCTTGCCTACTATTGATGCTGCAAGTTGTCTCCAGCTCAGCCAACAGGCTTTTGGGAACATTATAGGAAAGTCAATATGACATGGCAATAAAGTGATACAGTTTGCAGTGTTGAATCCTTCACTTACTTTAGACTGAGGAGCCCTCATTGAATGGTAATGGACAGACAGCCTGACTCCATGCTGGGATAAATGCCATTGGAAAATAAATGATACCCCCTCCCCCTCCACTCCGTTTCGTCCCAGAGTCTCCTGCAGTTATCAGTGTCCCTCACCGTAACACAGGACGACTCTCTCTACAAAACAAAAGGTTCTTTTGGACACCATCTATCTCCCAACACTGTCTGACTTCATCTCATCATTAACTACCCTGTCTCTGTTTCCATCCACTTATCGTGATTGGATTTCTCCTTCTATTTAAAAAAACTTGGTGCATTTCTGGCGACTTTTAAATTCTTGTTGCAAATTTCATATTCTGAGCCCATTGCTTGAATTGAGCGAAAGATACACACACACACACACACACATACATATATACATACATATATACACACACACACACACACACACACACACATACATACACATACATACACACACACACACACACATACATATATACACACACACACACATATATATCTACACAGATATATATATACATATATACACATATATATAAATATACACACACACACACACATATGTATATACACACACACACATATATATCTACACAGATACATATATATACATATGATCGAAACAGGTTCTTCGGTATTGTAGTTATCAATTTATTGAATTTTTTATTCCAATATATCTCTTTTTTTAAAAATACAACATGGAAACAGGCCCTTTTGCCCACCGCGAATACGCCAACCATCGGTCACCCATTCACACGAGTTCTATGTTAACCCACTTTCTCATCCACTACCTACACCCTAGGGGCAATTTTTACAGGGTCCATTAAACTACAAACTCGCACATCTTTGGGATGTGGGAGGAAACCAGAGCACCCGGAGGAGACCCACGCAGGGAGAACATGCAAACTCAACACAGGCATCACCCAAGGTCAGATTTGAACCTGCCTGTCTGGCGCTGGGAGGCAGCGGCTCTACCTGCTGAGCCACAGTGCTGCCCTGTTGAATCAATTTTACTCACATGGATTCACATTAAAAATTTAGAAGATAGAATGTAGAACAGTACAACAAAGGAGCCGGCCCCTTCGGCCACACATGTCCGTACTGAACATGATGCCAAGACCAACCCCATATCTGCCTGTACATGGCGCTGCCTCATAAAGCAGCCCCACACCAACCTGGTCACGCTTTCATTTCACTCCTGCAATCGGGAACAAGGTATAGAAGTCTGAAAACTGTAACGCTTCTCGCCTACAGCCATTAGGCTTTAATCACTACAACCTCTAAATAAGCACGAACTACAGAGACTATTATTGTTATTATTGCACTATTACTGTTTGTTTTTTATGTGTACGTATGTGTGCGTATGTGTATCTATATATACATATAGTCAAGTCAAGTTAATATATATATATATATATGTGTGTGTGTGTGTGTGTGTGTTTTTATATATATATATGTGTATGTATATATATGTATCTGTGTAGATATATGTGTGTATGTATATATATATATATATATATATGTTTGTGTGTGTGTGTATATATTTATATATATATGTGGAGATATGTATGTATATATATGTATCTGTATAGATATATATGTGTGTGTGTATTTATATATATATGTAGATATGTATGTATATATATGTATCTGTGTAGATACATATGTGTGTGTGTGTATATATATGTGTGTGTGTATGTATGAGTAGCTGTATATATTCACACACTGAACTTTTTCTCATTTATTATTTTCTTTACAGTGTACTATGTTGCGTATTTTGTTGTGCTGCTGCAAGTAAGAATTTCATTGTTCTATCTGGGACATATGACAATAAAACCCTCTTGACTCTTGGCATGATCCATTTCCATCCATTCCCTGCATATCCATATTTTTTTTAATTCAATAGAATTTATTAAACTACAACTTTACAGCCTCAGGAAGCGCCGATGACAAACAGAGGATTCCTTTTCCTTCTAGAAACTAATTACCTGGTGACTTCATCAAATTTTAGTTCCTCAAATTAAAAATCAAATCAAAACTTCTCAAGGTCTCCACTACCGTAGAATTGGCTGCAACTTGGCCGTCTCTTGGTCCAAGTTCTCCTGGTAACTCAGGGCCGGCATCAACAACACCCCCCCTCTTGCTCTTGGTGTCACGGTCACGAATCTTGTCGAAGAAGAGCTTCTGTATTGGGTCGAGGTTCTTGGTCTTGTCAAAGGCGACGGCCGTGAGGTCGATGTTTCGCTGCAGCTGAAGTGGGAGGGCAGAACGCACGGCAGCGGAAAACCAGTGTCTTAAATGCCACCATCGTATCGGTCTCCACCTCCACCCCTGGCAGTGCGTTCCACGCACTCACCTTAAATGAATGAATGAATGAATGAATGAATGAATGAATGAATGAATAAGTTTATTAGCCAAGTATGCAGATATAAGGAATGTGCCTTGGTGCTCCGCTCACAAATGACAACACAAACAGACAGTTAACAATTAAGAATAAAGCATAAACACATCAAAACAAAAAGGATACACCATTACGGTCCGAACATGTGGGTGAAAATAAAACAAAGCAAAAAAGAGACTCCAGACTTTGGTTATTGAGTAGAACTATCACTCGTAGAAAAAAGCTGTTTTTATGTCTGGCTGTGGCTGCTTTGACAGTCCGGAGTCGCCTTCCAGAGGGAAGTGCTTCGAAAAGTTTGTGGCCAAGGTGAGAGGGGTCAGAGATGATCTTGCCCGCTCGCTTCCTGGCCCTTGCAGTGTACAGTTCGTCAAGGGGGGGAAAGTTGCAGCCAACAACCTTCTCAGCTGTGCGAACGATCCGTTGCAGCCTCCGAATGTCGTGCTTGGTGGCCGAGCCAAACCAGATCATGATGGAGAAGGTGAGGACGGACTCAATGATAGCAGTATAGAATTGGACCATCATTGCCTGTGGCAGATTGTGTTTCTTCAGTTGCCGCGGGAAGTACATCCTCTGTTGGGCCTTCTTGACTGTGGAGTCGATGGTGGCCCCCCATTTAAGGTCAATAGACAATAGACAATAGGTGCAGGAGTAGGCCATTCAGCCTTTCGAGCCAGCACCGCCATTCAATGCGATCATGGCTGATCACTCTCAATCAGTACCCCGTTCCTGCCTTCTCCCCATACCCCCTCACTCCGCTATCCTTAAGAGCTCTATCCAGCTCTCTCTTGAAAGCATCCAATGAACTGGCCTCCACTGCCTTCTGAGGCAGAGAATTCCACACCTTCACCACTCTCTGACTGAAAAAGTTCTTCCTCATCTCTGTTCTAAATGGCCTACCCCTTATTCTTAAACTGTGGCCCCTTGTTCTGGACTCCCCCAACATTGGGAACATGTTTCCTGCCTCTAATGTGTCCAATCCCCTAATTATCTTATATGTTTCAATAAGATCCCCCCTCATCCTTCTAAATTCCAGTGTATACTGGAGATGATGGTTCCAAGGAACTTAAATGACTCCACAAAACTTTGCCCACTGGTATTTGATTTTTCCATCCTGGGAAAAAGATTCTGCCTGTCTTACCTGTGTCACTGGGCTAGCAACGCCAGTTAGAAAGATTCAATTGTTATGTGGTTTCAGAGTATATGCCCCTTGTCATTCAATCAACGTGCTCACTGGGTGTTGCTCTTAGCAGGGCTATGATCATAAAGTTTTGCATTAAGTAAAGACAAACAGACCTAAGTTTGATCAATACACTTAAAACCAGAACAATCAATATCACAGCACAAGTGTAAATTGAACCTGCACCAAATCTCTTTCTCTCAGCTGAGGGTAGCATCAAAGGCAGAAATATTAAAAGCAAAATAAAAAGCACAAAGGCGTTCACTGTTCAAAGTAATAGATGCTTCAGTTTTTGTTGGAGACCTGTAAAACTGTACTGAGCAATAATCATAGAACATAGGGCAGCTCTGTGACTTAGCGGTAGAGCTGCTGCCTTACAGCGCCAGAGACCCGCGTTCCATCCCGACTACAGGTGCTTGTCTGTACGGAGTTTGTACGTTCCCCTGCGAGGGTTTTCTCCAAGATTTTCAGTTTCCTCCCACACAGGTTTATAGGTAAATTGGCTTGGTAGACATGTAAAATTGTCACTAGTGTGTGCAGGATAGTGTTAATGTGCGGGGATCGCTGGTCGGTGTGGACTCGGGGGACCAAAGGGCCTGTTTCCACGCTGTATCTCTAAACTAAAATAGAACAGAGCTGCACAGGGCCAGGCCATTCGGCTCTCGCTCGATGTCTCTGCTGAACACAAAGCCAAGTTAGACTAATCTCCTCTGCCTACACCTCCATGAGATCGCCCCTCTGCTTCCTGTGCTCCAAGCCTCTCCCTACAGCTCAGGCCCACGAGTCCTGGCAACATCCTCATCATTCTTCTCTGCACACTTTCCAGCTTAACACCATCCTTCGTACAACGGGGCGACAAAAACTGAACACAATAAATACTCCACGTGTGATCTCACGTGTGGTCTCACCAACGTCTTGTACGACATTAACATAACATTCCAACTTTTATACTCATTAAAAGACACAAAGTGCTGGAGTAACTCAGCGGGTCAGGCAGCATCTTTGGAAAACATGGATGGGCGATGTTTTGGGTCGGGACCCATCTTCAGACTGATTGTCGGGGGAGCAAGAAAGCCAGAAGAGAGGAGGGGTAGAACAAAGTGCAGCGGGTAATAGGTGAACACAAGCGAAGGGGGATTTGATAGGCAGATGGTTGGAACAAAGGCTAGAGATTAAAATCTAAACCTAAGCCTAAATCTAAGATGCTGTCTGACCCTCTGAGTTCCTCCAGCACTGTGTGCTTTGCTCAAGATTCCAGCATCGACAGTTTCTCGGGACCTTCAGCTTATGTGTGGTCCAGAGTAGTATTGCCCAATGAGGGAGATAGGAAACCTTTTTAAGGTTGAGGAGAGGCCTGAGAGAAGAATATATAGATAGGGTAGACAGTCAGAACCTTTATCCCAGGGTGGAAATGTCAAAGAGTAGGGGGACGGAGATTTAAGGTGAGAGAGGCAAAGTTGAAAGGAGATGGGCCGGGAAGTTTTTTACACAGAGAGTCGTGGGTACCTGGAATGTGCTGCTAGAGGTGGGTGGTGGAGGCAGGTATGATAATGGCGTTTAAGGGGCTTTCAGATCGGCACATGGATATGCAGGGAATGGAGGGACATGGATGGCGTGCAGGCAGAGGAGATTAGTTTAATTCGGTACCATGTGTATGCACCAGAATATCGAGACAATTAACCTGGTCGTTAATTCATTTGGTGACCAGTGGACCTTGCTGAGTGTGAATTGGCTGGCACATTCCCTGACACGCCAGAGACCGCACTTCAATAATTATTAATTGACTTGTCTCACAGTGTGGGCATCAGGGGAAGTGACATGCAAATGCAAGTTTTATTTGTATGCAAGGGTTGAATTCATTCATGTATTTCATTTATTAACTCCATCATTTTGATTGATTGATTGATTGAAATTAACAGCATTGAAACAGCATAGAACAGCCCTTCAGCCCACCGAGTCCACGCCGACCATCGATCACCTGTTCACACTCGTTCTATGTTATCCCACTTTCTCATCCACTCCCGACTCACTAGGGGCAATTTACAGAGAGCCAATTAACCTACAAACCCGTACGTCTTTGGGATGTGGGATGAAACCGGAGCACCCGGAGGAAACCCACGTGGTCACAGGGAGAACGCACAAACTCCACATCGAGATTGATTGAATGATGCTGCACTGAGTCCACACCAACCTTCAATCACCCATTCCCACTAGTTCTATGTTATTTTCTGTGTCTCTTCTCATAGTCTAGATAAATCCTTTACAGCACTCTGAGTGTTTGAGTCGTACCTAACACAAAGATTGCCGGATGAGGTTGTTGAAGGTCAATCATTCCTGCCTTGGGGCAACACCACAGGTCAACTATCTAGTTCGACTGATTGAAAGATACAGCATGGAAACAGGCCCTTCGGCCCACCGAGTCCATGCTGACCATCGATCACCCGTTCACACTAGTTCTACGTTATCCCACCTTCTCATCCACTCCCTACACACTAGGAAAAAAACCTGCAGATGCTGGTTTAAATCGAATGTAGACTGTAGACAAAATGCTGGAGTAACTTAGCGGGCCAGGCAGCATCTCGGGAGGGCAGGGATGGGTGACGTTTCGGGTCGAGGCCCTTCTTCAGACTGAAGAAGGGTCACGACCTGAAACGTCAACCATTCCTTCTCTCCCAAAATGTTGCCCTACACACAGTTTACAGAGGGGCAACTAATCTACAAACCCACGCGTCTATGGGTGGAAACCAGAGCACCCGGAAAAAACCCACGCGGTCACAGAGAGAACGTGCAAACTCCACACACAGACAGCGCCCGAGGTCAGGATGGAACCCGGGTATCTGGTGCTGTGAGGCAGTGGCTCTTCCAGTCACGCCACTGTGCACAACAGTGTCATAAACGCGGGTTCGAAATGCAGCAGAAGTTTGACAATCTGAGGCGAGCAAAATAATGCAGTTGTACCGCTGATTAATTGTAAGGCCGCACTCTGTCAGTGAAAGACCATATACCAGTCACACAGTGTTCAGTGCCCCAGGACCAACACAGAAACAGCCCCTGAAATATTGTTGTTAACATTTAATTTTCATTATTTTGCAGTGATTCATCATGATGCTTTTGTTTTAGGCAGCTACATCGGAAATTATTTAATTTTGGACTTTAATGGTGTTTCTGATGGTATAATTGTTAGTGGCTCATTCAATATCACTGATCAGATTAGGAACACAATGAGATACGACTGTCATTTAGCGCCAAGGAAATATAGAGGGGTGTTTTGAGAATAAGGTTGGAGCCAAAGTGATGATTGTTAATGACTGGAATGAGTAATGATAATGAAAAAAAAATATCTGTGGACGTGTTTTAGAATCAGCCTGTAGGTATTCCACTTAAATGCCCAGAGATCAAATAAATCACTACATTTGGGTTGTTTTAGAGCAGAGCACACTTTTGCTTTTACTTTTGGGAAATAAATTCTCCATTAAGGAAAGGGCACAAAGTATTGGGGTAACTCAGCGGGTCAGGCAGCATCTCTGGAGAACGTAGGTAGGTAACGTTTCGAGTCAGAACCCTTCTTGTTCTCGGGACCCTATGTTCTCCAGCGATGCTGCCTGACCTGCTGAGTTACTCCAGCACTTTGTCTCTTTCCTTGGTAAAACAGCACCTGCAGTTCCTTGTTTCTAAATTCCCCATTTTTCCGTTTAAACACTCTTTAGGTTTAGGATTATGTTTATTATTGTCACGTGTACCGAGTAAAGTGAAAAGCTTGCTATCCAATCAGTTCAAGTAATACCATACATATTATGCAGGCTCGGCGATCGCTTCACTCAACACCTGCGCTCGGTCCGCATTGACCAAACTGATCTCCCGGTGGCTGAGCACTTCAACTCCCCCTCCCATTCCCAGTCTGACCTTTCTGTCATGGGCCTCCTCCAGTGCCATAGTGAGTCCCACCGGAAATTGGAGGAACAGCACCTCATATTTCGCCTGGGCAGCTTGCAGCCCAGCGGTATGAACATCGACTTCTCCAACTTTAGATAGTTCCTCTGTCCCTCTCTTCCCCTCCCCCTTCCCAGATCTCCCACTGTCTTCCTGTCTCCACCTATATCCTTCCTTTGTCCTGCCCCCCTGACATCAGTCTGAAGAAGGTTCTCGACCCGAAACGTCGCCCATTCCTTCTCTCCTGCGATGCTGCCTAACCTGCTGAGTTACTCCAGCATTTTGTGAATAAATACCTTCGATTTGTACCAGCATCTGCAGTTATTTTCTTACACTACCATGCATAAATACGTTCAAGTCAAACTCAAGTACAGTAGGTGGAGCAAAGGGGAAGATACAGAGTGCAGACTATAGTTCTCAGCATTGTAGCGCATCAGCTCCAGAGACAAAGTCCAATGTCCGCAACGGGGTAGAGATGAATCGGACAGTACCCTGGCTTATGGAAGGACTGTTCAGAAGTCTGATAGCACAGGGGAAGAAGCTGTTCCTGAGTCTGATGCTGTGCGTTTTCAAGCTTTTGTGTTCTCTGCCAGACGTGAGCTGTACAGAACGGTGTTCAAATAAAAATGTAAATAAGTTGCGGAGAGTTGTAGATGTAGTCTGGTCCATCACACAGACCGGACTCCCCACCATTGACTCCCTTCTGTACTTTCTGCCAGATGTTCTATACATCTTTGGACTGTGGAAGGAAACCGGATCACCCGGAGGGAAACACAGGCGGTCACAGGGAGAACGTGTAAAACCACACGCACGGACAGCACCCGAGGTCAGGATGGAACCCGGGCCTCCGGCGCTGTGAGGCAGCGGCTCTACCCGCTGCGCCACTGTGCCGCCCTTGTCCGTTGCACTTGCTCTCCGTGTTCAAATTGTCTGCGGGCTTTTCCATTGCTCAGCGGTCCAAAATACTTAAGGGTGTTTGAGAAGGAACACTACTACCCTGACAGCCCACAGGCTGAGATTTTTGCAGCATTGATGAGAACAAATGTTCACAGCACCACTCTGCCCCATGTGGTTTACACCCTCCTCTCATTAACTCGATATTAAAAGTTCTTGCAAGCTGTTGTCTCACTGATATCATTAGGATTCAGAGCAACGTGCAGAAAGCAGAAATGTGGCAACAAACAAAATGGGATAAGAAATAGAAAAACCTCAATGGTACTTCTCCCTTGAGAGCGTTTCCCCCCATTTTGTAACAGGGCAAGGTGATTTTCTGATCTGAACACAATGGTTCAATGGTTCTTTATTGTCATGTGTGCACAGGACAGTGAAATCCTTTTGCACGCTCCACAAATGCACAGTTGCCATATATTGCCGTCTCTGGCAGAGAAAAAGAAAAAAATCCCAAGTCCAATGTCTCAGGATCCCACATGCTGGAAGTACTGGAGTGCCCTGATCCAGGTAAGTCCAGGTAAGCCCAGGTAAACCCAGGTAAGCCCAGGCAAACCCAGGTAAACCCCAGGCTGCTGCAAGTCCGTGACCTCCTGCGTTGTGTTCAGTTCTGGGCACCGTGTTACAGGAAGGATGTTGTCAAGCTGGAAAGGGTACAGAGCAGGTTTATGAGGATATTGCCGGGACTAGAGGGTCTGAGCTATCACCAGAGGTTGAGGAGGCTAGGACTATATTCCTTTGAGAGCAGGAGGATGAGGGGTGATCTTGCAGAGGTGCACAAGATCATGAGAGGAAAAGATCGGGTAGATGCACGGAGCCTCTCGCCCAGAATCGAGGACCAGAGGACATAGGTTTAAGGTGAAGGGGAGTCTGAGGGGTAACCTTTTCACAAAAAGGGTGGTGGGTGTATGGAGCGAGCTGCCAAAGGAGGTAGTTGAGGCCGGGATTATCCCAATGTTTGAGAAACAGGTACATGGATAGGACAGTATAAGAAAATAACTGCAGATGCTGGTACAAATCGATTTATTCACAAAATGCTGGAGTAACTCAGCAGGTCAGGCAGCATCTCGGGAAAGAAGGAATGGGTGACGTTTCAGGTCGAGACCCTTCTTCAGACTGATGTCAGGGGGGCGGGACATAGGAAGAATATATATCTGGAGACAGGAAGATAGAGGGAGATCTGGGAAGGAGGAGGGGAAGGGAGGGAGGGACAGGTTTGGAGGGATATGGACCAAACGCGGGCAGGTGGGACTAGTGTAGCTGGGACATATTGGCCGGTGTGGGGGAGTTGTATCACTCTCTGACTCTATGACCCGATGTCCCTCTCCTCGCCCGGCCTCGCTGTGTCCCGGTGTGGAGGGGCGCCTCCTGCAGCCCACCTTGAAGGCGCTGGAGGCACTACCCCGGATCACCCTCCTTGCAACCGTCATCGCCAGCGACTCCCTGCTCCTTGACTCTCTGGTCTCCGGGGCTCCAAAGCTCCAATCCTGTCGGCAGCGGCCTGCCGGATCTTCGCTCTCCTCCTGGAGTTAAAGAGTCAGGAAGTCATGGTGCAGCTCTAGATGACTTTGGTTAGGCTGTATTTCGAATATTGTGCACAGTTCTGGTCATCCCATTGCAGGAAGGATGTGCTGGCTGTGGAGAGCGTGCAGAAGAGCTTTGCCAGCATGTTGATTTAATAGGAACCTGTGGTTCACCTTTTTCACACAGGGGGTGGTGGGTGTATGGAACGACCTGCCAGAGGAGGTAGTAGAGGCTGGTACTACAACAAGATTTAAGGGCGGCACAGTGGCGTAGCGGTAGAGTTGCTGCCTTACAGCGCTTGCAGCACCAGAGACGGGTTCGATCCCGACTACGGGTGCTGTCTGTGCGGAGTTTGTACGTTCTCCCCGTGACCGCGTGGGTTTCCTCCGAGATCTTCGGTTTCCGCCCACACTCCACAGACTTACAGGTTTGTGGGTTAGTTGGCTTGGAATAAAGTGTAAATTGTCCCTAGTGTGTGTAGGATAGTGTTAATGTGTGGGGATTGCTGGTCGGTGCGGACTCAGTGGGCCGAAGGGCCTGTTTCCGCGCTGTATCTCTGAACTAAACTAAACTAAAAGTAACTCGGACAGGCACATGGATAGGAAAGGTTTTGATGGGAAATGAGTCAAATGCAGGTGAATGGGACTAGGTTAGATGGGCATCTTGGTTGGCATGAAGCAGTTGGGCTGTCGGACTGATTCTGTGCTGCGTGACTCTATGACAACATATAACTCCAGATCTGCACCATTATGGTTGACTCTTCATTGGCCTAATCGATTGAACTAATTATCACATAGAGCATAGAATAGTATAGTGCAGGAACAGGCCCTTTGGCCCACAATGCCCGTGCTGAACATGATGCCCAGCCTATCACACAATCCAGCACAAGAACAGTCGGAAGAAAGATCTCAGGCAGAAATGTCACCCAGCCGTATTCTCCAGGGATGCTGCCTGACCTGTTGAGTTACTCCAGCACTTTGTGTCTACAAGAACAGGCCCTTCAGCCCACAATGTCTGTGCCGAACATGATGCCAAGACCAGCTCCTATCTGCCTGCACATCATCCATGTCCCTCAATTCCCTGCACATCCATGTGCCTGTCCAAAAGTGGTTTAATCACCACTATGACCCCTGCCTCCACCGCCACCCCTGGTGGTGTGATCCAAGCACTCACCACCCTCTGTGTAAAACACTTGCCCCGCGAGTCTCCTTTAAACTTTGCCCCTCTCCCCTCTTGTACCGGGACAAATGATGACTGACCGCCCAGTATTGACATGGACCACACCAAATGTGGTCCAAATCTTGCAAAGGCTTGAATCTTGGACTCTGGACAAGAGTAGCAGATGGACAGGACCAACACACCCTGCATCCACCCCCCCCCCCCCCCCCCCCCCCACCCAAATCAGTGATCATTCTGACCTGGAAATATAGACAATAGACAATAGGTGCAGGAGGAGGCCATTCAGCCCTTCGATCTTATATTCTATAAGATGTGATCATGGCTGATCATTCTCAATCAGTACCCCGTTCCTGCCTTCTCCCCATACCCCCTGACTCCGCTATCCTTAAGAGCTCTATCCAGCTCTCTCTTGAATGCATTCAGAGAATTGTCCTCCGCTGCCCTCTGAGGCAGAGAATTCCACAGATTCACAACTCTCTGACTGAAAAAGTTTTTCCTCATCTCAGTTCTAAATGGCCTACCCCTTATTCTTAAACTGTGGCCCCTGTTTCTGGACTCCCCCAACATTGGGAACATGTTTCCTGCCTCTAACGTGTCCAACCCCTTAATAATCTTATACGTTTCGATATATCACTGTTCCACAATGATGTCGAGCTTCAATCCCACATCTCCCTCCCCATCCGTGCTGTAGGAGGATTTTCACCGGAGGGATTGAGGGGAAGGTCTGGCGGTCTGCGGCCTGTAGAGGGAGCCGCCTAGCCGGCCCTTCTCATCCCCTGAGGACCAGAGAACCAGAGAGGAGGATGGGGGTGGGGGGGGGGGGGGGAGGTGGTGACGGTGGACGCGAGAGCAAGCGGGCAGCAGGAGGGTGAACCGGGCGGGGTCTTACCCTCCGCACCCTCAATGTCGGCTGTGGGAGGCACCCCCGGGGCACAAAGACTGAAGGTGGCCGGGCGAGGAGAGGGACGACGGTTCGCTGAACGATCCAGACTGAGGTGACGGCTGGAGGCCCTGCGGCAGCCTGGGGCTTGCCTGGATCAGGCACCGCTCCAGGAGACCGAGCGCACGGACCGGACTGGACTTTGCAAATGGCGGCAAGACCTGGTGACACTTGCATGCGGTCTCAGTGGATTGCTCCTGGGCACTTTGTACTAAATTGGGCATTGCACTTTGGTGTGGCAATACTTTACTGAACTGTATACAAAAATAGAATTTCACTGTATACTGTACGTGTGACAATAAAGAACCAATGAAGAGGTTTATTATCAAGAGGTTAGAGTGGACGTGGAGAGGGTTTCCACTAGTGGGAGAATCTAGGACCAGAGGTCATAGCCTTAGACTTAAAGGATGTTCCTTTAAGAAGTAGAGGAGGAGGAATTTCATTAATCAGAGGGTGGTGAATCTGTGGAATTCTTTGCCACAGAAGGCTGTGGAGGCCTTGATTAGTACTGATGACAGGACAATGGAGTTAAAAGGGAGAGATAGATCAGCCATGAATAAATGGTGAGGTAGATTTGATGGGCCGAATGGCCTAATTCTACTCCTGTCACTTATGACCTTATGACCTTATGACCTTATGACTATCATGGTGGGATGGGCAGTAAGTGATCGGTTTGACAGTGGCACCTACAACCCCAACAGCTGCTGACGACCTTCTACCGCTGCACCATAGAGAGCATCCTAACGCATGGCATCCCTGTGCGGTACCTCAGCTGCACGGAGGCAGAGAGCAAAGCTCTTCAGCGGGTAGTCCATAGAGCTCAGAGGGCCATCGGAACACAGCTACCAGCCTTGGAGGGCATCTACAACACACGATGCCTCAGAAAAGCCACCAGCACCCACAAAGACTCTTCACACCCCTGCAACAGTCTGTTCGAACTCCTTCCATCGGGCAGACGATACAAGGCCTTCTACGCCCGCACCTCCAGACTCAGGAACAGCTTCATCCCCAGGGCCATAGCTGCTATGAACCGGTCCTGCTGAGCCGGATGGTCACATCGCACAGTGAACCGGCACAGACCTACTTGCACTTTATTCTGTCTTAAAACTGTTGCAATTTGTTTCGTTGGGTTATCATCATATCATCATATATATACAGCCGGAAACAGGCCTTTTCGGCCCACCAAGTCCGTGCCGCCCAGCGATCCCCGCACATTAACACTATCCTACACCCACTAGGGACAATTTTTACATTTACCCAGCCAATTAACCTACATACCTGTACGTCTTTGGAGTGTGGGAGGAAACCGAAGATCTCGGAGAAAACCCACGCAGGTCACGGGGAGAACGTACAAACTCCTTACAGTGCAGCACCCGTAGTCAGGATCGAACCTGAGTCTCCGGCGCTGCATTCGCTGTAAAGCAGCAACTCTACCGCTGCACCACCGTTGTTGTTTAAATTAATACTGACTAGCTAATTATTGGGAGGCGCATTCCCAATCTCGTTGTACCCCTGTACAATGACAATAAAGATATATTGTATTGTATTGTATTGTATTGTATAAGATAAAGGTCATGATTGGCAGTAGCAATGTACAAGGCAATAATCAGTCACTCGGCAGTGAATAGATTCTATCGGATATACAGGAGACGCTGCCTCAAAAAGGCACCCTGCATCAACAAGGTCCCGCAGCACAAGAAAGTTTACATCCTCAAATTTAGACGAGAGAGAGTTTAGTATAGTTTTAGTTTAGTGTAGTTTAATCTATTGTCACGTGTAACGAGGTGCAGTGAAAAGTTTTTGTTGTGGGCCAACCAGTCAGCGGAAAGACAATACATGATTACCGTCGAACCATTTACAGTGTACAGATCCATGATAAAGGGAATAACGTTTAGTGCAAGATAAAGCCCAGTGAAGTCCGAGTAAAGATAGTCCGTGGGTCTCCAGTGAGGTAGATGGTAGCTCAGGGCCGCTCTCTAGTGGTTGATAGGATGGTTCAGTTGTCTGCTAGCAGCTGGGAAGAAACTGTCCCTGAATCTGGTGGTGTGCGTTTTCACATTTGTGTACCTTTTGCCTGATGGGAGAGGGGAGAAGATGGGGTGAGACTCATCCTTGATTATGCTGGCAGCCTTACCAAGGCAGCATGAAGTGCAAATGAAGTCAATGGAAAATTGCTGGAGTAACTCGGTGGGACAGGCAGCTTCCATAGAAAGAGATGTTTCGAGACCCTTCTTCAGACTAGAGTCAGGGGACAGGAAAACGAGAGGGACAGACGGTGATGTAGAGATATATAGACCAAATGAATGAAAGATACGCAAAGAAGTTACGATGTTAAAGGAAACAGGCCATTGTTAGCGGTTTGCTAGGTGAGAACGAGAAGCTGGTGCGACTTGGGTGGGGGAGGGATGGAGAGGGAGGGAATGCCAGGGTTACTTGAAGTTAGAGAAATCAAGATTCACACCACTGGGTTGCAAGCTGCCCAAGCAAAACGTGAGATGCTATTCCTTCAATTTGCAAATATTCCTTCTGTAAAATTGTAAATTACCTCTAGTGTGTAGGATAGCGCTAGTGTACGGGGTGATCGCTGGTCGGTGTGGACTTGGTGGGCTGAAGGGCCTGTTTCCATGCTGTATCTCTAAAGTCTAAAGACATTTTTACTTGCAGCAGCATATCAAGTCTGTAAACGCAGTTCTCATAGAAAACATAATAAAGAAAAAAGTCTGATAAATTCGATTTATATTGGTTCAATAACAGTTCAAAGAATGCCTGAAGTCCTAAGTGCAACCAAGTCACTTTATAGCTCATAGTTTAGTGAGTTTATAGCTCACCGTCACTACCGGTGTTTGTAGTGTTCAATAGCTTGATGGTTGTTGGGAAGAAGCTGTTCCTGAACCTGGTTTATCACGGTTTACATTTATACCAAGCCAATTAGCCTATAAACCTGTATGTCTTTGGAGCGTGGGTGGAAACCAAAATTTCTTGGAGAAAACCCACACGGTCACTGTACCTTCTTCCTGATTGCAGGAGTGAAATGAGGGCGTGGCCAGGGTGGTGTGAGTCCCTGATGATGGTGCTGCTTTTTTGAGGCAGCGACTCCTGTAGATCCTAGGTCTACAGGCAGATTTATAGACAGCCAATGAGGTGTGGAAGACCCGGCATCTGGGTCCTCCTCGGCTCCCAGTTCCTAAGGGAAGGGAACTCCTTGGGTTTAATCCCTCCCTGAGACTAATCAGATTAATCATGCAAGATGGGCTTCCAGGTGGCATCCACCTGTCACAGGGAGAAGGTGCAAACTCCACACTGAGGTTAATTGATTGATTGAAAGAAGCGATTGAAAGTTACAGCGTGAAAACACGCCCTTCAGCCCACCCAGTCCACACCGACCATCGATCACCTGGTTCTATGTTATCCCAATTACTCGACCACTCCCTACACACCAGGGGCAATTTACAGAGGGCCATTTAGCCGACAATAAACCTGCACGTCTTTGTGATGTGGGAGGAAAGCGGAGCACCCGGACGAACCCCACGCGGTCACAGAGAGAAGGTGCAAACTCCACACACACACGCACACAGACACACAGACAGCACCCGAGGTCAGGATTGAACCCGATTCTCTGGCGCTGTCAGGCAGCGGCTCTACCCGCTGTACCACTGTGTCCCCTGTGTCTGTAGAAATGGCTGCGATATGGATTTTGCATTGAACCAGCTTTAACTAACGTGCCAGAATGCAAAGTTCGCTGCACTGAACAAATTAGCATGAAGTAGAATTGTTTATCGTTGGAGGGTTTTACTTCCTCAAGTAGTCAATTATGACAAGGGGCACACTTGCACCTGTGCTATCGAAACATTATCAACTGTGTTTGCAAAATCCAGCCTTCATACCTTGACACTGAGCCAGATCAATAAACGAAAACATCATTCATCATTGTCACTTGTCAATCCCCCTTTTAAGCATTTGTCTCCCTCTTCTCTTCATTACCATTAATGCACAGCCAGTTCCCATGAAATTTAATCAGCAAACTGCTTTGAATAAGCGCACGCATTGAGTCAAGAAGCAGTCAAACAATGCTCTCCGCCAGGCGATATTATCCACAGCGTTTTGTACCTGTGGCTTGAATAACATGCCTAATGCATCTGTTTACGGCATTTATCTCGTTCAGTAAACGTGGCAGGGCCCATCGCAGTGTTTAAAACACAATTTAAGGCACGTGGGTAAGGCAGGTTTAGAGGGATATGGACCAGATGCAGGCCGATGGGACCAGTGCAGACGGGACATATTGGTCGGTGTGGGCAAGTTGGGCCAAAGGGCCTGTTTCCACGCTGTGTAACTCTGTGACTCCTTATGACTCTAGTATTAATCAGAAGGTCGATTACTGAACATAGAACATAGAACAGTACAGCACAGGAGCAGGCCCTTCAGCCCACAATGCCTATGCCGAACGTGATGCCAAGGCCAACCCTTCCCGGTGTGTAGCAGCACAGTGGCGCGGCGGTAGAGTTGCTGCCTTACCGCACCAGAGACCCGGGTTTGATCATGACTACGGCTGCTGTCTGCGTGGAGTTTGCACGTTCCCCCTGCAACCGAGTGGGTTTTCTCCAGGTACTCCGGCTTCCTCCAACACTCCAAAGACATAGTCGCTAGGCTAATCGAGGGTGTCGGATAGTGCCAGTGTACTGGTGATCTCCGGTCGGTGCGGACTTGGTGTGCCGAAGGGCCTGTTTCCATGCTGTATCTCTAAAGTGAGGTGAGTGAGAAAGTGGGACAACATAGAACGAGTGTGAACGGGTGATCGATGGTCAGCATGGGCTCGTTGGGCCAGAGAGCTGTTTCCATGCTGCATCTTTCAATCAATCAATCAATCTTATCTGCACTTAATTCATGTCCCTCCATTCCCTGCATATCCATATGCCTCCATTCCCTGCATATCCATGTGCCCGTCCAAAGGTCTCTTAGACGTCACTATCGCATCTGCTTCCACCACCACCTCTGGCACCGTGTTCCTGGCACCCACCACCCTCCGTGTAAAAAAAAAACTTGCCCCGCACATCTGTATATTACTAAAACTCTCATCTTGAATGTATATCCGTACGTATGTTGGTTTATATGTCAGTTTGATCCTGAAATACAGCCATAATGGTACACGATAGCGCAACAATTTTAGGCCCACCCTACTCACCATTCGCCTGCGGTCTCGATTGATCACATTTTGTTACATTTTAAAAGGAATTAACTTAATAAACTTTAATAAATGCGCTCCCCCCCTTTCCCAGCCGGGAGGACCAGCGCCTGTCCCGGCGTGCCCCGTGCCCGACCTTCCTCCCATAGTGCAGCGCGGCGGCAGAGGGTCAAAGAAGATGGCTGTCGCCGTCGAGCTGCCGCTGTAGGAGAGGTTTTGCACCCAACGGGTCCTCGACCACAATGGCCGCCCGGGGCCGGGGTGAGTGGCTCCCTCTCCCCTTTCCTCTCCCCCCCTCGCCCGCCCACGGCCCCAGGGGAGAATCCCTGGCTGGCAACGGGCCCACTGGTCGTCAGTTGGGGGAGGGTTGCCGGGACAACCGCAGGAGAGGTTTGGACACAATGGGTCCACGCCCGGTTAGTCTCCTTTAAACTTTGCCCCTCTTACCTCAAAGCTTTCGGCTATCGTATTTGTAATTTGATATCTGCACCCCGCAAAATAATGTTCTGCCCGGCTAATCTATCTCGGCCTCTAATAAATCGACATTGTTCTATCAGGTCTCTGCTCAACCTTTGACAATCCAGAGAAAAGTTAAATGTTGCCATGCGTTGTATTTCAATTTCATAAATTCTGAGGAACGTTTAATATCGTATTTCCCAAACACGCAAAACTCCATTGAGTACTTTGTGCTCCAGCAGGGTGGCGCAGCGGTAGAGTTGCTGCCTTACCCGCGCCACAGACTCTGGTTCGATTCTGACTATGGGTGCTGTCTGTGAGGAGTTTGCAAATTCACCCCGTGGCTGCGTGGGTTTTCTCCGGGTGCTCCGGTTTCCTCCCACGCTCCAAAGACATGCAGGTTTGTAGGTACATTGGCTTCTGCAAATCGTCACTAGTGTGTAGGATAGAACTAGTTTACCGGGTGTTGGAAAATAACTGCAGATGCTGGTACAAATCGAAGGTATCACAAAATGCTGGAGAAAGTCAGCGGGTCAGGCAGCATCTCAGGAGAGAAGGAATTCATCATCATCATATATATACAGCCGGAAACAGGCCTTTTCGGCCCACCAAGTCCGTGCCGCCCAGCGATCCCCGCACATTAACACTATCCTACACCCACTAGGGACAATTTTTACATTTACCCAGCCAATTAACCTACATACCTGTACGTCTTTGGAGTGTGGGAGGAAACCGAAGATCTCGGAGAAAACCCATGCAGGTCACGGGGAGAACGTACAAACTCCTTACAGACAGCGCCCGTAGTCAGGATCGAACCTGAGTCTCCGGCGCTGCATTCGCTGTAAAGCAGCAACTCTACCGCTGCGCTACCGTGCCGCCCTCTTCAGACTGAAGAAGGGTCTCGACCCGAAACGTCACCCATTCCTTCTCTCCTGAGAAGCTGCCTGACCCGCTGAGTTACTCCAGCATTTTGTGTCTACCTTCACTAGTTTATGGGGTGATCGATGGTCGGTACGGACTGGGTAAGCCGAAGGGCCTGTTTCCGCGCTGCAGCTCTGTAACGAAACTAAACATTTTCTTCCTTGAATTCAATTTGTGGGCCCCACATTGATGTTCAGTTCACAATCTGGAGCTCGCTTTTTGTTCCTTAAAAATCCCCTTTAACTTTCCGTGACTTTAAACCATTAATTCTTTCAGGCTGACATTCTGATAAACAGCTGAACAGATGGAATGGCAGGATTGTTCGAGCAAATTTATCATAAAAAATGCATCCGACACCTGTGTAATTTGCCTAATCATTTTCCTAATAAGCTCCCATCATTAATTATGCACCATTTCCACAATGCAATCAAGATAAAAGCAAATCTGATGACTTAATACCCTTCAAAATAATTGGTTCTCCAAACGTGAGGCTTGCTTGTTTCATATATCCATTCCAGTTAATTAGAGCAGGGTGCAGCGCTGTGGGAGATGGTGGAATGGTAACAAATAGTGAGGCAAGGAAGCAGCCATGCTGCTTCTTTGGGCAAGAGTCAAGAATTCTTAACTCGCAGAACAGAGCACGGTTCTCTCCCCCCTTCCCCTCAGCCAGCCGAAAACAGCTGCCATTAGCACGACCCAGGGTTCACAGACTCCGGCGGCCCTAATGAGAAGCAACTTTTTCCCGGCCTGCTGCCTCGTGGTGAAGCCCACCTGTCACATCATTAGATGTGCGTTGCATTCGCTCGGTTCAACCGAGATCCGCGCTCCCCTCACCGCCGCAGCAGCCCCCCCACCCCTGCCTCACTTAGCCGAAGATTAACTCTCGCGGACGGATCCGATCCAAAACGATGCGCAGGTATTCCCTGAAGAACTCTAT